>NW_010251656.1:0-54156 GCF_000690775.1 Eurypyga helias | reverse complement strand
AAATTGAAAGCAGGGAGATTTAGATTGGATATCAGGAAGAAGTTCTTCATGGAGAGGGTGGTGAAGCACTGGAATAGGTTGCCCAGAGAAACTGTGGATGCCCCATCCCTGGAAGTGTTCAAGGCCAGGCTGGATGAGGCTTTGAGCAACCTGGTCTAGTGGAAGGTGTCCCTGCCCATGGCAGGGGGTTGGAACTAGGTGGTCTTTAAGGCCCCTTCCAACCCAAACCATTCTATGATTCTATGATTTATCAGGGGCACATGAAGGACTTTTTGGAAATATTTCCTGCATGTTGCATTACTCCACTTTGTGTTCCAGGGCATTCAGCTACACTAGGCACTTGAAAAACCTTTGTCATTAACCTTTAACACTAAGAATAAAACTGACCTAGAATAAGTTATAGTTACTAACTAGTTTGTCCATTTTACTTCATTATAAAGGAACCTGTAACATTGCTGTCATCCCATCACTTTTTTTAAGAAGCTCCAAAAAATCACACAGAACAAAATGGAAAGATTCACAACCCCACCCTGTTTGGCTTTTTTTTGAATCTCCAAGAAGTTAAGCCTGATCTCATTTTGCTAGATCCGTTTTCTCATTTCCATACTGGAAGTGCCATCAATTCTTACTGGTTTCTAGTACTGGCAAAGTGAACGGTGTTAACGGGACAAAACAGGGCAGAGGATAAAAAAGAGAAAATGAGAGAGTCCTGTTGAAGAAGCCATTCCTGATTTTTATGTAGGATACAGAACAGGTGTTAGGAGAAAATAGGCTTTGAGAGCAGCACGAAAAGTTACTTCAAATCAGAGAAGACCATTCCCATATCACCTCATCATATCACTCATTTATGGCCAAAAAACGCATTATTTATAATATATTGTGATCCTTATACTGGATTATCATCCAAGCTGAGGACTGAATATACATACCCCTGATGTTTTAAGTAAATAAGTGTGAAAGGCTGAAACAGTGGCAACTGTGAGGCAGGGAGTCACACTTACATCGCACCAGTGAGAAAGCATTGAAGAGGTACAGTATCTTGAGGAAGAGAACTGAGCACAATTCTGAGTCACTTGGAAAAGGTGTGTCCAGCTACCCATAAAGAAAACACCTTGAGGAATTCAGGGGCTGCAGTGGTGGGGCTATGTCAACAGTTCATATACAAAGCTGCTCCCAGGTTACAGATATCCTGGGAGATGATAAACATGTGTCAGTTGTGTGTGTGTGTGAAAGAGAGACATAAAAAGGACCCATTCATTCAAATAAAACAATTTTACTTGAACCTTTTCCCAGAACTGAGAATGTACAAACAAAACAAAGGCATCTTCAGATGCATTAAAGGAAGATGTTGATAAAAGGCTACTCCTGTGTGCTTCTGCAAAATCGGGCAAGAAAGAACAAGCAGTTTTCTTGATTTGGGGGAAGTTCAAATAAGCATCAGAAAAATACGTTAAAAAACATTAAATCTCTGAGCACTTTGTGAGGCTTTTTTAGACATACACATTTGCCTGGAACATACTACCTAAACGAGTCCTCATTTTTTTTTATTCCATCCATGCTACTTTAAAAGACACAGCCTCGCTGCAGGAAGCAGAACAACAGCTGTGACGAGAGCTATGGCACAGTGCTCCACGCCAGCCAGGCTCTGAGCCCCTGGTGAACCTTCCCCTGTTGTGCAAAACTCAATACTGAATGCTTTCACAGTGGCGAAACAAAAAAAGGCCACTCCAACTGTTATAAGATCTTGGCATCTGCTAGCAGAAGAAGTGGTAACTAGCTAACATGGCCAGGCATTTAAAAAACATAACTTTATGAAGCAGAGCAATTGTATTATCTAATTTTCAGGACAAGCACAGGGTGTGTCCCGAGCTCAAGAAAAAAGAAAAATAAAAAAAGTTCAAACTTCAGAGCTGTTAACAGAAATCAATGCAACTCGATCAGAGAAGGAATCCTACGTCAGTCTTTGAAAGCCAAGGAACACAAAGGGAAGGAAGCTCACATAAAATCCAGCAGGTATTGTAAAAGGAAGGAAGCAAAGTCCTAAGCAACATATACTTGTAATCCTCAGTGGTGTTATTCAACTGAGACTCACATACCCGAGCCAAATAATTTCCCTGAAAAAGTTGTCACTGTACTGTAAATATCATGTGGCCAACTGTAACCTTTCATTATTTCCCTGTCTTCGCAATTAAGCCAGTATTCAGAGGCAATAAATACAGAACAGCCCAGAAAGGGTCTTTCTCAACGTGCCACCTTTATGTAACCTTTTTTATGTTCCTCTGCAGTGTGAGTCAACATGTCCAGTGTCAGGACAAGCAGCAATGGGCACAAGGTGAAATTGAAGAAATCTAATTTAAACATAAGGAAAAAATAATTGCACTGTAGAGATGGTTGAACACTGGCACACATTGCCCAGAGAGGCTGTGGAGTTTCCTTCTTGGAGATAGCCAATCCTAGCTGGTCACAGCCCTGAGCAACCTGCAGTAGCTTGCCCCGATTTGAGGCGGAGGTTGGACTAGACATGCTCAGAGTGCCTGCCAGACTCAGGTGTTCCACGGACAAAGTGGACCAGCCTCCAGGAGCAACTTCTAACAGTGCCTCTGATGGTAGCCCCTTCCATATCAGCCTTCTTCTTACATGGAGATCATACGGTGGACTTCATCTCTACCATTAATACCTTCTACTTATCTGCTTTTCATGTTCCCACCTATGTTGTTTAAGAACTGCTTGGTTTTTAGCATCTAGTTTTCCAGCATCGTCCAGCCTCACCATTTCCTGAAATGATGATCACAACCAAGCACATATTTACTTTGTAGTAAATGGTGCTTAAAGCACTGGAGAACTGGAACCACTCAAAAATAAATTAAAAAATAAACAACACAGGCTGGCATTGCTATTCTTTGTTCCTTTTCTTTCTTCCCATTCATACCTCACATCCTAACACTTCTTCCAACCTTTCTTTGTCCCTGATCTCACTCTCATTATAGGTAAACATTTAACTACTATGATCCACCTTCTCTCCCTCTTCCCATTCCTCTCACGCTCATATCTCCTCCTACATCCAGTCTCATTTCTCTAAAAAATTCTCCATGGGCTAAATGAAAATTTTCCCTCACAAACTAATGCATTTGTAAAATGGCATGAACTGCACATGGGAAAAGTTCGTATAAAAGCAGTTAAGTGTTCAGCTTTTGCCCATAAATAACTAAAAGAAGAACTCTGGGGTCTGTAAAATGAAGACTTGTGAAGCAAATGTGGATGTAGACTGAACACAATGTTCAGTCTCTGCAGTTTACATCTTTAGGACCGACTCTTCTCTGCTACTACCCTGATCTAGGAGCTGTGCTATTCCTGTGAGCTTCTGCCCATATGAAGGCAGAGCCCTGGCAACTATGATTTTCAGCTCTCCTCATTTCTACTGCATCCATTATTAGTCTCGTTTCTCTTCAGTCTATTTCCATTTAATCTCTAAGCTGTCCTCTACTCAGCATCTCCCTAGTTCTCCAGTTCATCTCACTTCACCCACACCACATACATGTGCACTCGTTCATCCCATCAACCGCCTGTAGTCTTCATTCGGGTGGAGGAGGAGTGGAATACAACAGATACTTCTTTACACTTGCTCCAGATTTGAGATGTTTCCCTAAATCCTTTGTTACATGTGGGGCATGTCTTCCACTGGTTTGTTCCTGCTACAGAACCAGATCTACATTGCTGTCTTATATCTTGCGTGTTAGGATCAGACTCAGGAAGTCTCAGTGTCAGACAGAAGTAGAAAGCTGAGACAAAGAGTCCAGATTTTATATAAATAATAACAATGGAAAGAAATGCCTAACAGTATGTTCTGATAGGGTGACATGGCCCCAGAATAATGCTTTAAGAGACACCTCTTTTCTTTATTGAAACACAAGAAAATGGTGGCTTAAATATTTTAAGATCTTCGTAAAATCCTTTACAAAAAATTACTTTCCTAGATCAGTTCATAAGAACGCTCATTCTTTGAAGTACTTAACAGCAATTTCCTTCTTCAGAGTAAGGTACTTAGAAGCATTACCAACTCTATCTTCCAAACATGATAAGTTCACTTGATAAGTAAATGTTACTGTCCCCATTACACAAGTGATGCACCTGAGACAGACAATTTGTATGATCTGCTCATGACTGCAGGGACCAGAATGCCAATGTCAAACAACAAAAATAGCTTTTTATGTTTGGTACAAATGAGCAGTATCATCATTGCCTTTACATGTCTACTGACTAAAAATACAGCAGATTTGAGCACATTCAGTTTTTTTCCTACATCTTATCTTACAACACTGACTCACATGAATTAATCCCTCTTTTATATTCTGTTCATTGACTAAATAATGAAATGTTCTAAAGACATTAAAGGATCGACGCCCACAGAATCGGCATTTAGGTAGGTACAACACAGCCCAAAATCACTTCTATTAGTTACAAAAGGAAGCTCAGAAAGTTCAGGATTTCAGGGACTTGATGAAGGGCAAACAGTGAGCGTGTTCCCAAGCTACAAACTGATCTTAATTTTCTGGCAAACTAGGCAAAATTGTCCAGGAAGCCCTCACTGCAAGTTTATTGCAGACCAATTTGAACATTATATCATATTTGTCAAACTGCAGGTCTTTGCAGAAGATTCAAAGCTTTTATTTTATACTTGGTTTAGAATTAAAAGGGAGTAAAAGCTCTTCTAACTTAATTTCATTCTTCTCCTCGTCTATAAGAAGTCTAAGCAAGGGTCTTAAGCAAGACATGATAACACATGAGTTAATAACAAACAGAGCAGCTCTCCCTTTTCCCACATCAGTACTTCAAACCACTCGCTTAGAGTCATCTAACTCTCCAAAATCTGAAAACTTCAACCATCAGTGTGAATGAAGCAGGGTTTGTTTTGAAGTCCGTTTCAATCAGCCCCTCTTGCACAGCATCAGGAAGTCAAGTAAAAGGTATTACAGCAGAGAACACATTGACCATTTGCTATATGGTTACAGACAAATAAGACAAAATATTTTTCCTGCTGGCTCTAAAGTTAAATCCAGAAGAATATGCAAAAGTCTCAATAAATGGTCACATTCAGACAGCATGGAAAAGCATGCTGTCTGCTCTTACCTGGACAGCACTGTATTTAAAACCATGTAAATATGATTACTTTGGTAAATGGGGCTAAAGACTTTAAGTCATCACAGATATGTTGTGTCAGAACGACAATACTGCTTTATAAGGAGGCTTTTATCATGCAGTTCTACAGTGTTTCTTACTCAAACTAAAATACTGTAAGGCAACTGAAAAATACACTGCAATCGAAGATGAGTTCCAAGCTTCCCTCTCCTGTAATGTCTTTTGGATTAAAGATCAAAATGTAACAAGAGCTTACAAGCAAAAAACGATAGAGTGAATGACACACAGAGAAATAAAAATAATCCTCAACAATGAATGTGCTCTGGTTGGAATAACCAATGTTCTTAATTAAAATGTTTACAAGGAAGTTCATGGCCCAGCACATAAGTAGGGGAAAATACCCCATTTTGACCATGGCACGCAAAATCCATGGGTGTGTTTTGTTTCATTTATCCAGCTTGGTGAAAGAGTACAGCATTCTGACTGATGGTCCAAATTTTAACCTTACACTCAAAAATTATGACAAGCAGCTAGCAAGGGCTTGAAGGCAAGGGAGTATTTTGGGGTGTTTCTCCTAAAACTCCCACTGTTTCTTTTCTTAAAATCCCCATGATCTCATTACCTGATCAGAGAAAGACAAATTTCTGTACCCTGAACTGCACAGACTTGAAAGACCATGAAAGGGGCAAAGCACTCATAGTCAGGACTCATGTTTAGATATGGCAGGTAGTTCAGAGAGCACTCAAGGAAGAAGCAGCACCTTTCAAAGAGTGACACCCAGACCCCCAGACATGGGAAGGCAGCAGGCACTGCCTACGTATGATGGGAATTTCAGACTCGGTGTGTTCCCTTCTGTCATGTTCTATTTGTTAACTTCTCTGAAAGACAGAAGGGGCTGCTTTGGGGAGGAGTGGGTTCCAAGACAATGCTCTTGTCCATAACCATCTACTTCCTGCTTGCACAGCAAGCAAGGAGGCCTAAAGATATTGCCCTGTTGCTGAAACAGGGACACCCTGAACTAAAATTTACTACAGTTCAAATCAGTAGAAGTACTGTCAACCTTCTAACTGAATTATACTATTTCAAACTTTATCAACTAATTTATCTTCCATCAGCTTCCTCCACACTTCCACTCATGCTGCTGTATTAACATTTGAGAACGGTGTATCAGGTTGGTCATGCTGCAGCTAGTTGTTGATTTACATTTATTTTTCAACATGGGAGGTAGAATAAAACAGGACTAGAAATATTCTTCCATAAATCCTCTCATGGAGTTCACAAACCTTCCCCTGCCCTCTCTACTCCAGTCCCCTTGTTAATTTTCAGTTTCATAAGCTGGTTTGACGGAGTCAGAAATAAACACAAGATGGTTAGAGCTGTCTTGGCAGCCTTCAGTGAATTCCCACCACAAGCACTTTCACATCCTCCAGCAAGCAAGCAAGCCAAGGTGTTTCGTAAGAGCAACCAACAAATCTTAATGAATACATTTAAGAAATTAACTGAAGCTTTCACAATTTATGCTGTAGCATTTTCTAAGGGTCTAAAAACCTCACCTCAAGCAACCAAAAGCAGCTTTTCACAAAAAAGCTGTTACCAACAGACCCTGTGTAAGAAGGTGTTTAAAATGTACACAAGCAGAGAAAGAGATAGAACTATGTTTGACCAGATATTCTGATTGATTTTGTAATGGAAGTCTGGAAGTCTAGCACAACATAAGAGTTTATCCACAGAGTAGAAATAACAGTATTAACCCTATTCTAAGACTCTTCTAACACATATCACAAACCAGTCTGTACTAATATTGTTCCCAAACTTAACCATCAGCATCTGCTGTTTCCCCTACCTCCTAAATAGAGAGTGAAAAGAAGCAAGGCAAGAAGTAAAACAAATGGCTCCTATGGTGCAACCCAACCTCAACCAGAAACAAGAACATCACGAACAAAACGTTTTTCTTCTATTATTGTCATTGAACAAGTGTTTTGCTTGTCCTCTTTACCTGCAAAAACACTCTGTTAACTACAATTTCAGGAGGTAACTAAGTGAAATGAACATATCTCAAATTGTCTCCTCACCAGAGATATACAAAATAAAGAGAGAAGCCAAAAGATAGTGCAAGTTATTTTTATAAAGCTCTTCAACAGATCTTGGTTTGATCTTGATTGATCAGTCCTGGCAAAGTACTGGAAGCTCCCAGAGGACCTGGTGCACTTTACCACATAAACTGGATGCCTTTCTTCTCAGTGTAGTAATGGAGAAGACAATGGGAGCATGTGAGCTCTGCGGCAGTCTCTCTGGCTCTTCGGCATGTGCAGTGTTCCCAGGTACAGGCAGCTCTGGCGCAGCACAGCTCAGACACCCCCACCTGCTCCACAACTCTTTCTGGGGTCGCTATCGCTGTCAGTCCCACACTCTGACCATGCCCAAGTTCTTTAAGCGCCAAAGAACTCAGCAAGGACACAGGCTAAGAAGTGGGCAGATGATGCCATGCAAAAGATGGGATAAACTGGCATTTAAAATATGAGGCATTAAAAAATGTCTTTAAGAAACTGCAGATGCCTGCTGTGAACCCAAATGGGTGAAAATTTCATCCCTTACATAAAGACGTTTTCTACGGAGGACAGAGTGCTGATTGCCTATTTACACATTTTTTTTTCTGATTTTCAGTGGCACACTTTTTCCATGTACACAGTTACATGAAAAATACCACTGAGTGTCAGTTTGACTGCTCCAGTTACCGAGTGACTATTTTGTTTTTTTCCAAACTGCTTGCTGACGAAGGGTGGGGAGATATTTAATGACAGGGTGTCTGAGGTGACCATGTTGTGCTCTCACAAGATAACAGAAAAATAAAGCACAGCCTTTTGTTCATTTCTGCTTGATGTAACTCAGTAAATTCCTTCTTATTCATGCAGAATATTCATTAACATTTTGGGGAAGATTTGAAAAGAAGATTTTTTTTAACCTTGTCTCATAAACATTTTCAGTGGTAACCTGGATATTTTCTTCCTTCCCACTTCCCTACTAAGACTTTTTATTAAACCACTAACTATAAGACGATGTCTGTATGCTAAGTTGGGACTAATTTTGCTGTTGCTCAGTTCAATGACCAATGACTCAAGGAGTTCACAGGTAGCTTGCTTGATCCTTTTATTCAGAATTTCCAAGATACATATTTTAAATGATTATACTGATGAATACTAAACACAAAAAAAATTCTTCACCTCTGCTTTATTTTCCTCATGTTCAAACACCCCAGGTTGTTTATCTTCATTTATGAACTCTTAGTATACACCTATGCTGCAGGCTTTTCAGAGCAGGTAATATTTTATTATTAGTCTGGGTATTACATATCGATTTGGTGTTCTAATCTCACATCTTTAAATATTGTTTTAATATAAACTCAATAACACTGATGATGATAAATAGAGAGTGTTTCTAGGACTTTAGACCATGGATAGATCCAGACTGTGAAGCTCAGATGTGAATACAAACTTTGGAGAAGCTTGAGGTTCATTTTAGGGACAACTGAAGGTCACTCCCTCCTAATGAAACATTCAGAAGTTATTTGTAGCTCACAGTGACATTTAAGCATTACCACATATACCATGACTGTGATTAGTTTTTGAATGAGTGTGCCTGAACTGTGAACTCATCTTACTGATCTTCCTAACCATCACTGGTCAAATCTGAAGAATAAAACAAACACGCATATGAGGTTCTATGTAATTTCATATAGTTATTGCCCCAAAAGTGATCTAATGGACAATTCCGCAACAAAAGAACTACTGAGATCAAACTCTCTGATCAAGCAAGACCATTATTTTTGTGACAAAAGTTGCACCTGAAGATACTGAAAAATCACCACCCCCTAAGGAGCTCCCTGGAAGGAAACTTGTTACCACACAAAATGCAACTTTGCACATTTTCCCTCAGGTTGGAGTTTACTTCCTAGTTCTTTCAATGATGCCATGTTGAAATATTTAATGCAAATTTTGAAAAAAAAAAAAGAAGTGTTCAGCTTTAACGAGCCAACATTGCACATTTCTCACCGTTGCTCTCACTTAGCTTCTACCTATTTCAGCTCTATAAATGCAACTCAGAAAGCTTCAGATAAAACTAAAATTTACGCTGAGCTGTTGTTTAGTTGCAAAAAGCTTTTTCTAGTCTTTGGTCAAAACTCTGCAGCTCTATCCTGCTGGCTCCATGTTGCTCTGCAGGATATTTCACAATGACTGTCCTCTTTCAATGCTATCCCAAAGAGCAGAGACTATGTAGTATCAGAAGGAGGTGAGAGAAAAGGTTACCAACCCAGCAAGCTAACCTGCACCGACTACATTTCTGCTCTGATCAAATCTCATTTGTTCAAGGATTTCTCCTCTGAACAGAATATAGAAATACAGTAGACATCTCTTGACAAGAACACTTGTCAAGAGCAACTAAGGGTTACCAAAATATACATCCATGTGGCACCATGTCATAAGCACAGCTGAGAGGAAGGACATGTGGTTAAGAGGAGCCTGCCAAAAGATTACTTACCACTCGCTCCACACACTCTCATCTACACATCATGAGAACAAAAGCTCATCTCCTTTAGCACACAGCAGAGCTACTTCTAGTCCTTACAACAGGACAGCAAGTGGTTTGGGTGGTGTTTTTTTTTTTTAAATACAATTTCACCCACATCACCAGACACAGACTGATGGTATCAGTAAAATTATATGGTAATGGAGTTGTGGCAGGTACCTCTGTGTTATACATACCTCCATCTGGCTGTAAAATAAATAAATGAAGAAATGGAAGGGCTTAGATTTCTCCTTTCCACAGCACTTGCCCCTCTCTCCAGCTGCTACTTCCCAAGACACACACAGAAGCTCAATAAAACGCATCTGTCAGAAAGCACAAGTAGGACAGGATCCACTGCAAATGCACCTTCCACTCTTGCCATGGTTTCCCCTTGAATCTTTCACCTCAATGTGACATTGTAGTGTGGTCTGAATTACCTTTTACACTCAGCTCAGATTCTCATCAGATTGTTGTAATCAAACTCACATGAGAATAGCTTTCATTTCCTATTGTCTTCCTACCTACACTGACTCAAGAAGTATTTCTACTCCAGGAAGTATCCCAGGGGGCTTTGCAGCTGAAGGGAGAGAAATGGGATTTGTCATTAAAAAAAAAAAAAAGAGAAGTAGAAGAATTGAGCCAAAATTCTACACTCTGTCTACATCTGCCTCTGCCCTTACTTACCTGATAAATAAATGAAAAGCTAAATGTGGTGGCATTTAATCTAGTTATTTTGACTGCTGTCAGTGCAGATGCCCATAGTATCAACTCATACAACCCTCAACAATTCTGTAAGATATAAAAAACAACCCTGCTTACCTTTCATCCCAAACTTTGAGTGTCTTCCAAACTTCAGAATAATGAGCATTATTACTAAGCCAGTGCACACCAGTGCTGCAATTCCCACCACAACATACACCTAAAAAAAAGAGGACACAAACATCTGCTCGTCTTGCTCTCATGAACTACCTTCAAAGACATTCAGCATACATTCAGATAAACCCATTTAGGTAAAGAGATTCATTTCAACTGGGAAACATTTACACTCTGATCAAAGAGTACAGAAAAAAGACACTTGTCGAGGTTTCTTCTATCTTGCAGAGAACAGAGATTCAGACACCCCCAAGAACAACTTTTTCCAACATCCTACATATTCAAGGCAGGTGGGAGGGAATGCACATCACCCCTTCCCCTTCTAGCGAAGTAGCATGTTGTATGAAAACATGTAAGAAAAGCACATAGGAAAAAAATTTTGCCTGTGCGGGTGGTTGTACCTCAATACAGTTTGCCCAGAGTGGCTGCGGAGTCCCCATCCATGGAATTATCAAAGCCAGAGTGGACACAACCCTGAGCAACCATGCTGGCCCTGCTTTAAGCAGGGGGCATTGGACCAGAGGATTTCCAACCTCAGCCATTTATTGATTCTGTTATCAGTTGAGACAAGACTGTCTGGGATCTTCCTGATCTTCTACCACAGTGTCCCAACTCACAGCTTGCCCTTGGGTTCACAAACTCACATGCTCTCCACTGCCTGATGCTTTAGGGAGTCACTGGTGTGGGGAGGCAGCAAGATCAACCAGGCTGGCCACCCGCTACCAGTTTCCAGCAGTGCAGTTCAGGAGACCACAGGAGACAAGGCAGCAAACGAGGAAGCCCACCAATTCAGCTACTGATACTAGAACCTACTGCAAATTATTTGGTCATAAACCTACACGAAATCTTGTTTTAAAAACATACAATTAGAATTTTAAAGTTCAATGCAGCACATTCTCTCTGTAAGGAGGAGCTGACTCCAGGACTGGAATTCAAGCAATCATCTTCAAATTACCTTAGATGTTTTTGCTTCGTAAATCAAGAGTTGCTCTCTTTGGCTAAAATTAGAAACAAAGTTTTAGGCTAAAAAAATACAGTTAGTAGTTTGGAAAACCATGAAATAACTAGCAATTTTACTTGGATTGAAAAGTGATTCACTCAAAAAATGGAGGGAGGACAAATGTGGGGAGCATTGATTTTCATTTTTTTCCCCTTTTTTTCTGAGTTTTGATCACAACACAGCAGTAATAGTTCCGGTGTTCTGGTAGCTGAGGGCCCTATTACAACCTCCGCAGTTTTGTGAGTTGTATAGCCAGAAAGTCCGCCAAGATTACAGATCAGGAAACAATATATATACTTACAGTGATGCTATCTTCATTCTCTTTGTTGGAAACATCCGTAGAAGTGATTTGATTACTGTTATTTGTGGTGTCTCCAAGATCATTAGGCGTGGTTTCATACTCTTAGGAAAGGAAGAAAGGTGGCTTTTATAATTTTGTAACTTTAGAGGGGAAAGGGTTGTCTTTATGAGTACAGCTCTCTGAGATGGTACAGTTACTAACCAATCTGGGGACTTTGAGCTCTTGGGAAACAATATGTAATTGCTAATGTAGCTGGAACATTTTGGGGAGGATCCCTGTGGCAAACAATCAAACAAATGTGTTGTGACCAATAAAGTTGAAGTGAGAAGGTATCTACATCATAATGTGTATCTCTGCCGGAAAAACCAGAGTTAAATAAGAACTCCATCCATAAAGCTATTTTTATGTGCTTCTGACTTCCCATTAAAAATGAAAGACTGCCCTCTACACTGAACTTCTCCAGCCTTGTATTCAGCCAAATATAGGACAGTCTCAGAAATTAGCTTGGGGACTTTGGTTTAGTTGCGAAGAACTTAGCAGATGGGATTTTTAGCTAGTTTATTAATGTGAAATAGATTGTTTTCTTCATTTAAAAAAGAATTTAAAAATACTGTTGTATACGAAGAGGTTACAGTCTAGCATCATAAACTGTTGTACAGGTAAACCTTAAAAAAATTAAATGCCTGAGATGGTATAAAGAAATCTGACTTATCAAAATAATTCCACTGACAGGTCTCCAAGGGTGATTCCAGAACCATCAAAAGGAATCAAAATGGTTAATTATTTATAATTATTTTAAAATGAAACACAGATATTTACAGTCCATGATTTCCTGTCAAATTATTCAAATAAGATTTAAAAAATTAAATAATATACATATGAACTTAGGGAAATGTACATTAAAATAAAAATTTTAAATGTATATATTTTATTATTATTTATGGAAATGTACCTAACGTTTCAATTTTGTGACTGTCATGTGCGTAGATGAAAGAAACAAAACAAGGGCAATAACTGCATATGTTACAAAATGCACTCCAGCACTGCAATTTGAATTTGCAATTAACTGCGTATTTCTTTACTCAATTCAGTTAAAATCAGTGGCATAAACCTACAGATTAAATTCTAACTGTGAATCTGAAAAACCAGAGCACAGAGGCATAGCTCTCACTGACTACAGAGGCAGGAACAATTCTAATCGGAGAGCTACTCAGCAAAGGCAGGGAGGACCTGCACCTCAGTAGAGTTTATCTTTTTTAGCTCCCAAGGCCATTTTGGAGAGCTCAGCTAGTAATGCTAGCAACAAGCTGCACTGGGCTTTTGATCTTTATGCATGCATGAACACATTTGCTTTCTGCAAAGCACTTGGCAGGGTGCAGATTTTTTTAGTACGTGAAGCTATGCAGCTACCTCTGGCACCAGCGCTACAGTCAGTACAGTCAGGTTGTCTAATCAGCTCACGTAGTCTATTTTGGCTCTACACCACGCATACCGAAGGACAGGGCTCCTTCAAACCAAAACACATATTAGGTGTACAGAGCTTTCATGAGAAACAATATTTAATTTCCTGGTCCTTTACTGTTTGAATTCTCCAGCTCAGCACTGCATCTCTACGCCTGTAGCTTCCTAAGCAGTAAGGCCAGAACAGCCGTGAGAGGCAAGCGAACAGCGCTCCTTACTCCGGGCAGCACAAACCCTGCCGGGATGGCTCACCTGTGCAAGCAGCCTGGACACTTGGACAAGGTGCTGGGCAGGCCATCTGCCACCATGACTACACACTTTGCCACAGCAAAGGTGGAGTCATCTCTTCTTCATTCATTTGCAGGCACAGCCCGCTTTGTAACAAGTATCTTAGCCTTCAAGGTGGAGCTTCCTTTACAATTAGCTGGGAAGAGTTTGATAAAGATAGTTTTGACCAACTGCGTATTTATTTATGGTAGCTTTAGAGACCAATATATAAAACAAATATTTAGGGTCTTCACTGCTCTGTCTCTGTAATACAAACTTTCAGGAGGGAAATTTTTTCCTCTTAATTTTAGCTGTCAATAGTAGTGGGCAAAAGTGGTATTTGCAATTATGTTCATGCTTATGTCTGTAATGAGCTACTGGAAATCACTGGAAATTAGAACTATGCAGCGTGTTTTGGGTCTGGCCTCTGCATGCACTTTTATATTAAAACGGGCATGAGCTAAAGTAGGCCACATCAGTACACGGCACTGCCATTCCCTGCTGTGTAACTGTGAGGCGCCTGCATTAGAACTAGTGCCAGATCTTCAAAGCCTCTTGAAGTGGGTAAGCCAGGCAAGGAAAACACCCACAACAGCTACGCCGCCAAAAACGGGGGATTCTGAGTTAAACAAATTCCTGTTCATTTTACTATGAAGTTCTAACATAGGCACCGAGCACTCTTGGTAGAGACAGGGTCACGCCTCTTGTCTCACGCTATGTTGGACTCGCATCGCTTCAGGGCCAAGTTCTCCTGTGCCGCGTATCCAACGCAGCCAGCTGTGACTACACCAACTGCTGTAAGTCGTATAGGAGGCTGGGCAGAATTTTGCAGCCATTTTACAAACAAGATGCATGGAGCCTGGGATACAGATGACCACACAGTCACACCAGCACCAGGGGGTCACTCTACGCAGACCTCTTGATGCGGGCTGGGTGATATGGGGCATGTTTTCTCTCTCACGGTCACAACCACGTTAGAAGCAGCAGTGTGGCATGAAGATGAGAACCCAGAGGCAAAGAAGCTGGTGGTGCATTTTCCTCCTGCTCAGCCCCAGGTGAGTCGCTTTATTTCTCTCAATTACTTCCCAGACGGAGCCAGGATAGCCTTTTCCAAGAGGTGCCACAGAGGTGAGCTGGAGACACGAGCGACTGCTCCAAGCTTGCAGCAGGCAGAGTGCCCCAGTGCAGCCATGATTCTCCCTGGCAAACATGACATCACGCAGGCTGTTGCAACCTCATCAGGTCTTCAGTTGCTCACTGTATGCTCAAAACACTTAACGGAAAACATTTGGAAAACACCCCACATGGAGCACAGGACACAAAAGTTCAATTCCGAGCTATGAAGGGCTTTGCTCCATGCCCCATCCCTGGATGTACTCAAGGCCAGGCTGGATGAGGCTTTGAGCAACCTGGTCTAGTGGAAGGTGTCCCTGCCCATGGCAGGGGGGTTGGAACTAGATGATCTTTAAGGTCCCTTCCAACCCAAACCATTCTGTGATTCTATGATTCTATGCAGAGGGGTACTGGAGGCCAGGGTCCCCTGCCCTCTGTCACTTCCATATCCTAACAGCCCAGCCCTGCCTTGCTATGGGTCTTGCTGAACCAGGCCCACCTGTGGGTCCATGGCCTGGCCTTGGCCCCAGGGCAGTGCCCAATGCCTGGAGATGTGACTGCCTGTGGGCTGCTCCACTCCTGGCTGGGGTGGTGGGACAGGCCTGGCTGCCAGGCCCTGCCCTGATGGACCCCCACGGGGAGACTCCGGCCCTGCAGCAGTCCGACACTTGCTGGGAAGTGCCTTGCAGCTCCCATTAGCAACTTTACCTGTAGCTAACAGACTGACAGACACACAGCTAGCCTCAGTGCCCAAATCCTCTGCCACTGCCTTTACCTTTCGCTCTAGGCCCATCTGCAATGCTCTGAAAAATGCGTTTTAGAGGGAAGCCTGTAGGGCTTATGTGTGCTTTAAATCCTCCTTCCAACATAATCTAAGCTGTGGGTAAACAGGTCAGCATAGAGATAGAGCGGCCTGAAAAGAAGTTATGAAAACCACTCAGTCCTGGGAAGTGGGGGAGCTCATCCCAGGGGTCCCACTGTCGGCCATGCAGGCAGTGGCTCTCTGAAGAAGTATAGCAGTTCCTAAACTTTCCAGTCTCACTGACTGACCTCACTAACTAAACTTGTGGATTTGGAATAATGAGGGAAACACTCTGGACCACAAAGTGTTTCTCAAAGCAAGCACTGAGTAACTGAAACAAAGATCAAAGACAGCAGTTTCAAACAGCAGAAAGAAAAGCCAGGAATAAAAAGGAAGGCTGCTTTCATCAGGACTAGGTCTTGCAGGCTGTGATCTGCTAACACAACTCGAAGCACGCATCTCAGCAGAAACCTACCCATGTCAATCGAAGCACAGCACTCACATGGTTAAGGCCCTGTACAGGCATCAGAACCTTGATAAACAGCTCAGAAACAAAATCTTCACACATTGAGCTTACATAATACAACACGTAAGAAATTGTGCAAACCATCACCACCTTCCCACCCCCCCCAAAAAAAAAATTTGGGAAGAGAGGGAGGGGAAGCTATACTTTAGTATTTCTAAGCACTTAAAGCCAAACTGACGCCTCAATTGCACATTTGCTAAAGTTTAATAACATGGAATGGAATCAAAGCAATAACATTTAAATCAGCTTAAGGAAACTTGAGTCATGGGCCATTTCACCCAAATAAAAATTACTCCAAACAGGATCCAGCTTCTGCTGGAAGCTAAAGGGTGTTTGGGTATGTTGGTTAGGATGGACTTTCCTATGCACCAGAAGTATTATGTAAAACTAGCCAGTTGCTTTTCATTCTGCAGCTTCTATTCTAGTGCACACTGGTTTTCACTCGGTACAGCCCAAAACGTTTCACCTAACTAAAAACTAATTTGAACATTGTGTCATCAATCTTCTGGCATGCACTCAGGTATCACTGAGCGGACGGTCTGCTTATGCAAGAGAGATTAAGGAAAGGTACAAATGAGCGGACAGAGCAAAATTAATTGCCTACAGGAAAACATACTTGTGCCAATCCCATTTTTAAGTAGGATTTAGGGGTACAGTGTTGGAGGCAAAACAAGTATGGAACCATCCCTGAAACAATAAATTAAGTTATATAAGGAGAAATCATGAACTTTCGGTCCTCCAAGAAATGCCTCAAAATGGTTTACAAAATCTCAAGCCTGTGAGCTAGATCAGGCAGCTGCCACCCTACAGAATCAACTACAACCATTCATAGCAGTGGATTTATGCTTGTCCTAATGTGAATCAAAAAGAGCAGGGTAAGTAAAATGTCATATTGCCCTCATGTATCTTAAATAATATGACAGGAGAAGAACGAAAATTGCAAAGTACCTTTTAGACCTGTGTTATAATATGTGCCATTTCAATTTAACTGAGCCTGACATTCAATCTTTTAATGGTTTCAGTTACTTCATTTCTATCATTAAAAAAAAAAGAAAAAGGAAATCAAATATATACCATAAACGTCTGGATCCACAATTGGGCCACTACCTGTACATGGAGAAGAGAAAAAAAAAACAAAAAAAGAAAAAGCCTTTGTAAATAGATTGCAAATGGTGGAAGAACAAGAGTTTCTTTAGGAATTTTTTTAAGAGTTGACAAGTTATTTGCAATAGCAATGATCAGTACCTACACAAATGCAAAGCAACATCAATATATTCCAGTACCTGTTTACCAGATTACATTTACAACCATTTTAGAGCTACCTCAAACGTTGATATTTTGCTTCATGTGCAACAGTTAATGCACAGGGCACTAGCTCTGGCAAAGGCAGGCCTGTTTCACTGCCAGGCAAAATTCTGCTTTCCGCTGTCAATGTCTATCTGGAGTAAGTGCAACAATAACTACTCCTGTTGAAAATTCATCAGCGGTGAAATTCTCCCTGACCTTAAGTGGAAACCAACTTCAGTGAGCATTAACAATGACTAACTTTTACCAGGTAAAAAAATGTTGCTATTAAATCACTGTGAGAGCAAACTGGTTTAGCTGTGAGCTGGCAAGTTAAGGGCTAGAGGTAGCAGTGACCTAAGCAGCATCATTTCATTCACTCTGTACAAGGATGCTTCCAAGAATCCAGCTGCACAGATGATACACAGACAGAACTCTTACCAAAAGAGTCAGATGTCTCAGAATCCAACCTTTACACAAGCAAATGGATGCTCATCTAGTCTGCACTTTACTGAATTTTACTAGTTCCAGTTTGCAGTTTTCTCTAATTACTGCACATACGTAAGGCTGAGCACATCTGTGAGTGCATTGCACAGAACACCCACTGAAATTAGCGTACTATTAGACTATTCAGGCGTGGAGAGATACTTCTGTTGTCTTTCAACATACCCATTCATTCTGGTCTATAATGCATTTATAGTGTAGCTTATGTAGTAGGCTCCTAACCACCTCTTTACTCTCTCTTTTCGTTGGTTTGGAAATAAAATCAACAGATAGTTAACATCTCTAAATAGGAATCAAACTTCAAATACCATAATTCTGTTCATAGAAGTATACAGTAAATCTATAGCAGTAGCATTACACTGGCAGAACGCCACTGTGAAGTATGACCAGAACAACATTGTTTCTGCTTTTGTCAACATGTGAGAATCTGTGTGGAAAATACGAAACAAATAAAGTTAGAACCTATTTGCAGAATGGCAGGAGATAATTAGAACTATTTTAAAATGCATTTTTAAAAACATATTCTAGTGTCCAGTGATGCAGGTTAACAGACGCCGTGAGAACTGTCATGTCAATCTGCAAAAATAATAAGTGAAGAAAGCCTATACTATTTGTCCTCAAGCAACTTCTGCCCAGGGTTTTCTGTCCATAAAAGTGTATGGGTTCAGTTTTTCCAGTATAAAACATCCATTTGCTGAAAGACAGTATTTCTAACTTACCTTCTGTAGTCAGAAGGGGAAAAAAAAAAAGCGCCAACAAAAAAACTCTCAGGCCTTTATTCCTGAGTTAAATAGCAACATTTTTGTTACTGTTTACTGTTTATCAGCACAGGGATAAAGTAATTAGATTAGTTTAATGGCTAACTCCTGCCAGGGATATAAACTAGGAAGTCATCAACTCCATTCAAATACCTTTTATCTAACTAAATACTGCACTTCAAATAAAGCTGCAAAAATCATGATGCTGGACAAAACCTAAATTTCTGTTTAGTATTCCCTACATCAAAACATATCTACTCAATCATCAAAACACAAATTAAAGTTATTCTAACATTAAACTTCACCTCAGTAATTCTGCACTTTTACACACAATTACTTTTAAGGAGAACACAGATCAGCATTATTGTTTTGGTCAGTTAGAACAGGTTGTTGTGCAAATAAACTATTCAGCAACTTCACCTATTCACTCCTCTTTATAAAAAACTACATCAACTACACTTGGTTTGCTTGCATTTTTCTTTATGAATTGGGCATTTTCAAAATAAAGCAGCAGCAAAAGACTAAATCCAAAAGCATCCCTTTGAAAAACAGCCCCATGTTGTTATCATGCACAAGCAAGATGCTATTTATAAAGCATACTTAACATATTCTTTTACTCTGACAAGATATTATGTGACTTGGATACCTCCAGATGAATTTTAGTGTAGAAAACTGGTAGATGAATAAGCTTAATTAAAAATACTTATTATTGGTAAAAATCTCTCCCACATTCATTAGCTGGTTTGGATGAACTATGAGAACAGCCTCCAGAATAAAATATGAACAATTTCTTGCTTACTGTTTGTGCAGTGTAGTCTCAAATAATTAAGTCATCCTCAGCAAGAACAGCTTCACTGGAATCCAAGATGTTTAACAGATTAAAGCTAATTAAAAATCTAGCTAATAGAATATGAATTTTAGTCTTCCAGGTCTTTGTATTTAAAACAAAGTCTTAATTTACAGAATTAACTGTGTTATCATTATCTCAATCCAAAGCTTTCCTCTCCTTTGTGCCT
Organism: Eurypyga helias; assembly: GCF_000690775.1. Taxonomy (NCBI): domain Eukaryota; kingdom Metazoa; phylum Chordata; class Aves; order Eurypygiformes; family Eurypygidae; genus Eurypyga; species Eurypyga helias. Next base: position 34,552 of record NW_010251656.1, on the reverse strand, counting down.
GCATCCTCAGACCAGCGAAAAATATTCCGCAGGTAGCATGCTGGAAGTGGGTAACATCCTAGCACAAATCATGTCTTCCTCATGTTGGATGCAACTTTGAAAGTGGAGTATCACATTGTTGATGACAAACATGCTTCAGACTTGTATTTAATTTAGAGAGACATATGGATTATAGGTGAGTTGGGTTTTTTTTAATTTTCTTTTGTTTTTTACCTTCAGAGCATTTGCCCATAAGTGATGCAATAACCAGAAGATCAATTTAAAGCTCAGTGAGTATACCCCACCCCATGAAACATCAGGGCTGGTATTTAATTCAGTCATGAAGGCATGGAAATGAACATAATACCAGGGCGTGGGCCTTAATCTTTATGCTTCATTGTACAATATGTGGGCCAAAAGAAGAAACTACACAGTAACGACAGCGCTGAAAAAGCCTTATAAGGGTTTGAAAAAGCCTGACAGTGCTTTAAATAGTAAAAGCTTAAAACAAAAATTGTAATACAGTGCACAGAAGTTTTTTAGCATTTACTTTTATGCCAGTTTCAGTGGAGGAGACAACAATGTTGTGACATTTTCTAAAGCACAATGCCATGATTATTACAGGAAAAAAAATATAAACAATATTGAGGAGACTAAGTAGATAAGTAATTTCCCCTGGCGTTAATTTTTAAGACTGGTTTGGTGCTGTCCACTATGCATGAACTGATTTCTAGTGCAGTTACATCCTGTCTATTCATAGTCCAGTTTCCTCTACGTTCTTTTTGTGAAGCTTAATCCACCATAGCGCTTGGGAAATGCTTAAAGAACACAGCACAGATTACCTTGGAAGACTTGTATGTATGATGAGTATAATGAGGATGGAACAAATAAATAATGCTGTCTTTCTAATGTGAAGGATACCTACAGTTGTATTTACTGACTTAAAAGAGCACAACAGAGAAATTGTCAGTGTACAGGGGAGAAGTATAAAGGAAAAACAGAATAGCAAAAAATATTTGGATCAAAGACAAAAAATTATAAATTCACCTAGAAGCATTAGAGGAACTATTATTCTGTTAAGTAAATGAAGCCAGGTTCATATTAAATAATCAGGCTGCAAGAGAACTTCCATGTACACCAAACATCTATGAGGTGAACTGTCTTACTGAACCATTACAGTACAGTATGAGAGCATGCCAGTAGCTGAAACCATGGCATGTTTCTATAATGAGTCTATTTAAGGCAGAAGTCCATAGAAAAAAGAGGAGAGGAGCACTAAGGACAGCAGGCGTACATAGTCCTGGTTGTACCAGCTCTTCACCCTCTCCTTCTAAGGGTGGGAAAACAAGAAACCTACCATGTCTCTCCCTACAGCAGAGTGAGCTGATAGGGAAAAATGTTAAATATGGATGATATTTTGCTGTCTATAGGCTGCAATGTAGGAGACAGTATTGAAATATTCACTTTTTTTCTGATAGATTACATTAGCACTGCACACTGCTCTTTCAAAAAAGAAGGCAGCTATTTCTATCCAACAGTTAAAAAGCCAAATGTACACACATGTTCATATTTTCAAATATGACTGTGCAATTATTTGCGCAAAACCATGCCTTTATTTCCACTCCAGCTGTGCAAGGTCCACTCAGAGTATTTTCCACATAGGAAATCTGCTTACGTGAATGCCTTCTTAGTCTTAGAGTCACCTCACATACGGTTTCAAACATGTGGGAAAAGATCAAACCATGGTGAACATCAATCACTTACAGCAGTCTGCAGTTCAGTGAGTTAGTACACCTTAATCTTCCTCACACAGCATTTAGGAGGGCTAAGGCAGCGTCTTTAGCGCTGCTGCAGATGCAGATATTTAACAATAACCATCTTGAGCAGGGATATTCCTAAGCATGTAGGTGCTGGAATGGGAATTGGACATCAAAATGCCTGTGAGGACCTGACACATTACCCATCCTGCCTCTGGGTTACTTGTTTTCTATTCAGCTCCCTCTGGTGTCCTAAAGAAAATATTATCAACAACTAGCTGGCCTGAACTATTGATTTGCAACAAGGCACTGGACACTACATAGGCATCCCCTGTGTCCTTGGATGCACTGCCTAGCTGCATTCATATGCAGTGCAGAAAACTTACAGGGTGGCTGGACAGGCAGTCAGTGCTTTCCAGGATCAGAACTGAGGCTTGAGAAAAGTCTTTTGCTAGCCTTAGGTGCACCAAGGATGGTTACTCAAAGTGAAGATTTACAGAGCCCTAGCATGGCCGCCCTTGAGAAGCAATAAACAAGAAGGAAATGCTCAAGAAAAAGAAGTATTTTACAACTAATCTTGAAGACATGCACCCAGAGAGAGAAAAAGAAAGCACATAAAATGTTTCCTCTGAAATTTAAAGTTAAACTAGCCAGGAGCACTGTCTCTACAGTCTCATCAAAACATGACTGCCAACATAAAAAAAAAAAAAAAAAAGATACTCACCATCTCCAGGCACTGACATGAAATGAGCATCAACCCGTTTTTCATCCTCTCCGTACTCATTCTTTGCCAGTAAGGTATAAGCACCATTATTCAGGTGGGTAGGATTGTCCAGCTGAAGGCAGCCATGGTATTCACTTTGATTGATAACATGTATTTTAGTACAGATGTATTCGGACTCATTCAGTATAGCCCCTTCATAGAACCACTGCAGTGTGGGCTTAGGGTTCCCTTTCACAGTGAATGGAATACACCAGTGGTGGTCCGGGGTTGGAGATTCAATAAATGTGATATTTGGTGCAACTACATTGGAAAAAAGAGTGAAGAATGTCAGAATAATCTAAGCATGTCTTTTCTCCCTTCCCTACCTCCCTCCAAAGTTATCAGGGAAGTATTTTTCATTCATCAGTACAAAATTATGCTATTAGTAGGAATGATACCTATTTGGATGGTAGTCATGCAGGAACCTACCTGCTCTGCCTAGGGTACTATGCTCACAACTGCAATGAAGCTGTTTTTTAGAAAGAAGCAAAACAAACCACTTTCAGACAAAGACTGAACACCTGTTAAATGACTTCAACCCTGTAAGGTGCGGGAAGTTCAGTTACTGGATCACTGTGAAGGGGGAGAGAGACATTTTAGCTGTACTCTGCTGAAAAAACGGTGCAGCGGAGTGCTGAAGGAACACAACAGTATCGAAAATATTTAAAAGTTAGCCAAAAGCAAGTAGTACTGGAAATACATTCAGCTAGGAATCCAAACTTTGAGATTATTTTCTTCACAGAATCAAAGCCAGAACAGATGACAATTCCCTGGATTCTTCCGTCAGGGAAAGACAATTTTCTACCATATATTTTCTCATTCTTTGTTCAAACCTGCTAAATGCCTCAAGTTTACAGACTTGTTCTGTTTTCCTCAGGAGATTATTCCAACACCTTGCCCATTATTTCACTATTGGGAAATTTTCCTTGATATTTATTCTTAACTGCATCCAATTTCATCTAGTTATACTCTCTTTTATCACTCGTAACAGTGCCAAGCTCAGAATCTCATTTACACTGTTCAAACATCTCTAGTTTATGTCCCTTCCCATAGTTATTACAGAACCAATTTCAATCTACAAACCTACATCTACAGCAATTTTGCTAGTTTACTCTGTCATGAGCACATGCTGCACAAAGTTTGCGATCTACAAAGCGTTCCATTCCCATCTTCAATTAAACAGAGGGTTGCAACTTGTAAAAACATGCTGTCTGGTTCACATAAAATGGATTCAGGCTTGAGCTTAGATCTAAGAAGCCAGTGCATCTACACTGCATGTCCCTTCCCCCTTCCTTGACCCTGACAAATAAGTCATTATTAAAAGCTATGACAAATAAATTTACATCTGGCAGTACAAATGTTGTATGTTATTTTTTTTTGAACAGAGCAGTTGCTGTTCTAGATAGTAAGAAATTAAACATTTGTAGTCTCTTATAATTAATTCTACGAGCCTTTTGATACATTCACATTTCTTAGTTCCAAAGAAGGTGAGTATCTACACGCACACCATTACAAACCTGCCCACAATGACAGTGCCACTGAGTATCTTGGGTTTCCGACCTTTACCTACAGATCGTTAAAACTGGAAGATAAAGCATTTAGAAATACAGTTTTTGCAGAACACAGGGCTGAAAAAGATAAATACAACAACTGCTGGCTGGGCTACTCGCAGCACTAACTGCAGTAAATAGGTCACATGCCTTAAGGGGTTTTGTTTCAACAACCTGAGTGCCCAAAAATATTTATACCCAAAACAGTTGCTGCCAATGCAGTTTGGCCTCAGGAGCTATACGGAGGCCTGCGTACGTACAGAATACCGTGAGCTCGGCAGAGGCTTGGTCCTCTCCCACAATGTTCTCTGCTACGCAGGAAATCCACAGTCCGCTGTCCATGGATGAAACGTTCTTTATGGTTAGCGAGGCAGGGTTCTTACTTGTGTCACTCTACAAGCGATCAGAGGAACATGTATGTGTCAACCGCAGCATAAAGAAGAAGGGAGAGGGAGGGAATCACTGGCCACAACCAAATGGCATTTTTCAATTTCCTTCCTTTTAGCTGTATCAGTCCACAGTTAATAAAAGCCTTACTTTAGTGTCTTATCCAAATAGACACAAAACACCTACAGAAACAGTTACAGCCATCAGTGGCAGTGGATTTAAAGCTCCAAAGTCCTGCTACAAACACTGCACGTAAGCATTTTTCTGTCCTGTCACTTTGATTCCTGCCTTCTTTTTTTTAAACACTTCTTTCCCTCTACACAAATGTTTTTTCCCCTACCTACACACTTACTCATCCCTCTCTTCCACTTCATGACTGGTTTCTATGGTCTATCTCTGCTCCCTTTGAACTTTTTCTTCCCTCGCATATTCTGTTCAATCCCTGCTTTACTCTTCCTTTTTTCTCTTTCCTTTACACTTACACTTGACATCTCTTCCACTGCTGCCTTCTGAGCTGTACTGTACCTTGACAACAATGTGCCTTCTCCCTCCTCCTTAGCCATATTTCTCTTCAAAGCTTCTTGTCATGAAACCTTACATGAGAAATTACATACCTTCTACTACCTAAGCTACTGCCCAAGTACGGTTTTATATGTTTAAGCACAGACTAATTAAGGTAAGATTTATGATTATTAGAAATCTTGATTCTTATGATTCTTAGAAAACTCAGTGCCCATTTACAGCCTTAAATGCCATATCGAATATGCAGCTATGCAACAGTGAATAAAGCAAATAAGGCTGAATTGAGGGGTGGGGTGGAGCTATCAAACACGGTTGTTAAAGACACTGGTTTTCTTAAATCAGGCCATTCATATAATCTCCAAATAATTATTACTTCCATACATGAAATTTTCATAAAATACAAGACTATTTCCTTTAAAAGGAAAGGAACCAAAACACGTTCAGAAAATAAACAATAATTAGGATCATTTTTTTAAAATAACTTTTGAGGTACTTTTCTTAGGGTACCCATACACTTCAGTGCTGCACAGAACACAAACAGCGCACTGCATCTGCATAGCCCCACAGTGTCTTTCAGTGGCAGTTAACAGCGACTTGTGGGAGCACTCCAGCATACAGTCCTGTGTGACCAGCATTTTGAACCTCGAGCTGACACTTTAACTCCACTTCAGCTAAACGTCCCTTTGGTTTCAGTGGGAGGTGAGTGGAAAAGCAAACAGCCCTTTACACATTTCTCTATGCCCAAATCTCAGAGGTGAGCAGTGCTCAGTGCTGGACTGAAAGCAGAGGGGCTCAAACCGTAGGCTCAGAGCTGAAATGTAGAGTGAGGAAAATCTAACCAACATCAATCGGATGATACATCAGCACAAGAACTGAGAGCATACAGTTAGCTTTGCAGGAGTAGAGTTTAGTTTTAACTGTCTTTAACGTCTATGTAAAACAGTAAAGAGAGAGAAAACAAGCAAAAGCAGCATAGGAGGTGAAGAAAAGGGAGGCAGAAACTGAGATATGGAAGTGAGAGAAAAGAAACCAAAACCAACACTCAAAGAAAAGGGAAGAATAGTTGTGAATGGCAAATGAGGTTTTAAAGGCACTCATTCTTCCGCTACTGAAAAGGCTACTGTGGTCCACGGTTAAGGTTGTAGCTAGCCTGTATTATGAGCTCCTCTGAAATCCAAAGATTAAGTTATGCCAGGATTGAATCTTTCTGGAAAGCTTGAAGCAAACTGACCATGGCATTTCAAAGACAGGAGGGTCAAAAAATGAGGTCATCTCACTTTCTGAACAGCATCCCACACTTGTTTTGGCACGTAACTCAAAAACAAACAAACAAAAAAACCCAGAAGAAAGAAATCGCAAACTTGGAATAGGTTTTTAAACTGTTTTAATTTCTTATTCTTGATGACGACTGATGCCTTTGGGTAGTTTTACAGGTTAGAGAAAATTTTTAAAATAAAACTAGAGCTCTGCAGAGCTCTGAGAGCTGAAAGACAGGCTAGTCAAATTGTATACAGTCCTGGTATGATGACCTCAAAGAAGAAGGTACAAGGATTATGAGATCCCAAAGGTCCCATCTCTTCCACACTGAAGGAACAGTTTTGGAATCCCACATTTTGTACAGACCAGGAAGCTTTAGGCAGTCTGCGCCATCATGAATGTGGGAAAGACAATGCCATAAAATTGCAAAAACAGAGGGTCTTCTCCACAGTATAAATAATGGCAATTTAAGAGGTCAGCAGCTGCATGTTGAACATCTGCTTATATGCTTCTTCTCAACACTTCCATCAGGAAGAACTTCATCATTGTACCTCCAGTGTGCACACAGTCTAAGGTAGGGATATAGAATACAAAGACCTCAGAAAACAAAATTCCCCCTGCTTATATGATTTGGAAACCTCTTCATATTTCATTAAAGAAACTTGCCATTATTTCCAGTAAAACCTTCATTTCGATTTCAAATGCTTCCTGTTGTTGTTTTGCTTGTTGAAGGAAAACTAAACAGAACACGAAGTAGTATTTATAATCAAATTCCACCACACCAAGCTTATGGCATGAAAATATAATAAAATTAGAGGCACAAAGCTTTTTTCATGATTAAGGTAGATTATTCTCTGTATACAAGTAGTGATAATAAAAAAGCCTTTGTGTTCCAGTATCCCGATACACCACATTGCTTCCAAAAAAATTACAGTACTCCCATTTACAGGTGAACATCCAAAAACCAAAATGCAAATCAGAGTCTCGAGGAGAGAATGTCTGACATTCTCCAAAAGCACTGTAGCAGTCACCCTGGATTGAAAGTAACTGTAAAACAAACGTAGCCCCAAATTAATTTCCTATTTCAGCTTTTTTAATAAAAAGTCAACTAAACCTGGACATGAACCTTCATTCCAACTTTCGGCAGGAATCTCCTGTCTCTGAATTGTCATGTACTTGAATATGAAACTTACCTCATGGTTTGAAACAAGATTAGTGAGCACCCAGGTCACATTAGGGGGTGGCCCGCCAGTAGTATCACAGTACAATGTGATGCTCTTCCCTTCCACCACGGTGATGTTGTAATTGCTTAAGTTTGCTGAGGGCAAATCTATGATAGAAACAACAACAAAAAAAAACCCACATGCATTTGTACTTGCAGAAATAGACACTGCTTGATTCTAAGCAAGCTGTATAAATGCAAGCAAAACCACCACTAAATCAGATTTTCACTATGGTCAGTTACTGTTCAGTCAGGGAGTACAAACAGCATCTTTGGAAACATAACCGTGATCTTTAAGCTCCTATCTAACATTTTTCTGTGCCTCCTTTGCTTCATATCTTAAGAAAACATTACTGCATGTGTAAATACATTAAGCTAATTATATAGGGAAATATTTCAGGTGGACCATCAGAAGTTATCGTAACTTCAATTTTTCACTTCAAAACGAAAGGAAAAAACCTTCCCTTATTCTTTAAAACAGGATATTTGATCTGTATCTCTGTAACGCTGCAAAGGACTTCTGTTTTCCATGAACTGATACTGTGGCATTCCCACTGTTGTCCATCACACTAACAGGAAATTCCCATTCGCTCCCAGTATCACACAAGAGATTGCAGCCCTCCCTCTCATGCAGAGACGCAGCTCACAGCAGGGCAAAACCTAGATCTGAAGTACAAAGCGAGGGAAACAGAGCACTGCATGGATCAAACCGGCTGAGAGAAAGGATGGAAGAGAGGGATAGCAATTGCACAGAGCTGCAATCCAGGACACCTCAGCACACTTCGTTATTGCCCTCAGGAAGGCAGAAAAGCAGTGAGATGGTACCACTCACCAGGAAACAAGCCGAGATTTTGCAAGAATCAGGACTCTCCCCCTCCTTCTCACGAAGCTATAAATAACTCCGTTTAAGTAGCTCATTCTTCTGCACCCAAAGCAATGGGAGTTTCCACGAGAGTCAATACGTGTTGAATACTTTAAAAACTGCAAGGAATTACAGACTGACCCTCTTCAAAAATAACGCCCGCAATATCAATAGACTTCAGGCAGAAAGGACCTCACAATTCATATTTACTCATATAGCAAAAAACTATGCAACATGCTAAAAATATCTTTCTTAAAAGATACTGTGCCATCATTTGGAGCTGCTACACTGTAAAAAGCCCTGGCGTCCTTAATGAGGCATTTGTCATCAGCTGTTCCAGGCAAGTTTTACTTGCAATTTATCATCTCAAATAATCAAGTTTATCTGCTTTGCTGCATATGTATGCATGATCTTGCCATGACTTTTCTTTTTCTGAAATCACAGATCCCTTTTTTCAGTCCTGTTTTTCAGTAAAGAGTACAGTAGTTTCATCATGGACTTGCAGGTATACAAGTTCAAAAGACTTTTTTGCTTATGTAAAAAGTCCCATACAAACAATTAACTACCAAATCAGTGTGAACACATTAATATGCTTGCTAAAACTTCCACAGAAGCCATATATATTGGAAATCTCCCTTTAAGTTTAATTAGTTCCATAAAACTAAATGAGAAGAAGTAATATCAAAGAGAAGACAAATAATTTTCCAGGCAATGCTTTCTTGTCTAATAAGATTTGAAGATCACCACAAGTATACAATAACTGCTTAGGCAATTCTCCCAGTGCTTTAAGTAGTGCTGTAATATGATTCCCGTTATAGGCACCATGGATTTCTTCTATTACGTTCACTTTATAAATCATATGTTGAAGTTCATTGAGACGAGCTGGACAGTTTGTACTCTTTGATGCAGTAATCTGTTAGCGAAGGTAGCCATCTGCTCTCGCCTGCTGTGAATTCAAATCGCAGCAGTGTCTGTCAACTAGCTGGGCAGGAAATAAAACTAATCATAGGGAACATTTGGATATTAATTATGCTGGTTAGGGAACAAGGAGAGAAGTAATGAGATCATTTGCTTTATAAAGTTACACTTCCACACCACCTCTGAAAACCATTCCAACTACTCTTGCCAGACCTGAACATGCAAGAGATTAAAGGTCCACACTTCTTCCTGGCCGTAGCACTTGGGAAAGGATCTACATGACAGAATAGCGTTTCACTGTGCAAGCCTGCACAGTTCTTACTAACACATCATTTCACATGAAACCTCTCTTGCAAGCAAAAATAAAAACAACTTTGGTCCCTTATAGCCTTCCTTTAATAGCTGTTAAGTTCTGAGTCAACTTCTTCCTGCAGTGTGTTTATTTACAGGATAGGCAACTCAAGTTTAATTCCTCTGGTACGGGGTCTGGTTCCCATCCAGAATTAGATCTTGTTCTGTCTATTTGCAAAAGTCTGCACATGTCATGTTGGTGTTACACCTCTGAGGGAAACAGCTACATCATGTTTGTATCCTGTCAGACGGTTATAAAATAATACTGCTTATTTTTCTATAGAGTCCTAAAGTTACACTAAAAACCAGTTGCAAGACCTGACAGAAAACCTTGCAGCAAAAAGAAGTGAGTAGAGTGAAGAAGAGAGGAGAGAGGAGAGAGGAGAGAGGAGAGAGAAGAGAAGAGGAGAGAAGAGGAGAGAAGAGGAGAGAAGAGGAGAGAAAAGAGAAGAGAAGAGAAAAGAGAAGAGAAGAGAAGAGAAGAGAAGAGAAGAGAAGAGAAGAGAAGAGAAGAGAAGAGAAGAGAAGAGAAGAGAAGAGAAGAGAAGAGAAGAGAAGAGAAGAGAAGAGAAGAGAAGAGAAGAGAAGAGAAGAGAAGAGAAGAGAAGAGAAGAGAAGAGAAGAGAAGAGAAGAGAAGAGAAGAGAAGAGAAGAGAAGAGAAGAGAAGAGAAGAGAAGAGAAGAGAAGAGAAGAGAAGAGAAGAGAAGAGAAGAGAAGAGATCACATTATTGTGTGTTTTCTTCTACTCCCGTTCCCAGTCATAAGAAATGGGTGGGAGACACATACACTAATTGCCTTGGGATTAATTTTTTCTCGTTGGGTAACTTTAGTTAGTAAACTTTAACTTGGCTTTTATTTCCAGTGGCACCCATACTGCTCAACAGCAGAATACAGAAGAGTTGAGAAGTGGGTCAGTTTGGAAAAAGCAGACAGTAAAGACCTCGTATCGAGAAAATGTGATACATGGGATCTACCAATAATGCTATGAGACTAACAGCAAAACCTGTACTGAAGAATAACTGTACTTGAAAAACCACAATGCACCCTAACAGACACATACACTTGCTATGTATGCTCAGTATAGCATGAGACCATTCATAGAAGTCAGTAGCATTTTGACACCTACACAATTACAAAGATATCTAACCATGCTGCATTTACTCCTGACTTAATTTGGTTAAGTACAGTGTTTTAGATGACTATCACTGCTGTTGATATGGATGTACATCTTAAAGAACTTTGTATACAGTAATCGATCCAAGCAATCAGACAACACGTTCAAATACTTTTGTATACTTCCAGCATAGTAAGTTTAGATTGTGGCATAAAAGCCCATGGAAGGTAGACATGACATCATCCTTCCACAAGTCTCATCTTGATATCTGTCAGACAGAGATTACCCTGTGCCCCAAAGCTTGAAACACAATAGCTCTTTCAAACTTTGATAGCATTAATTATTATAATTCTGGATATCAGTAATAACCCTGCTGGTATCCAATTTCTTTTTTAAGTTTGCTATATTCTTGGCCTTAACAGCCTTCTGCAGCAATGAGTTTCACAGGCACACTGTCCAGGCCATATAAAAGATCCACTTCCTCTTGCCAGTTCTGAAATTCGCAGCATTCAAGTTCACTGAGTGCCCTCCTGTTCTGATGGGACAGAGAAAAGAGAGTTTCTGAATGCTCTTCCTAAGACTACTCTGTTTTATTTCATTTTCTCAACTCCCTGTTCTTCTCAATAATCTATCCAAAGCTTTTCAACCTCTACGAAAGTGGGAGGACAGAACCTGCTACTGATAATTTTAAACTAATGTACAAGTTACGCAGTTCAACAGATGAAAGCGTACACTCAAATCCATGTGTTTCATTATGTATGGGTGAATAACAGCTATGTTATTTCATCACACACAGAATCTCTGTTCTCATATTCAAACTGGTAACACTTTATTCCCAGGAATAGGCAGCTCTGGATAACAATAAGCGATCACTTCCTTCACCCCAGCACACACTGAACACAAGAAACAAGCAGGAGGAACGCATTTATATCAGGTGAGTCTCTCCAAATATTGTTTCATGCTTCAGAAGAAACAAACCCTCTTTTAAGTAGGGGGGGTTTATTTACCTCCAGAGACCATCACTAGTGCAAACCGATGGCCTGAGGCCATCAGACAGAGGAACCGTAAAGCATCACTAGGGAATAGGTCATATCTTCACTGTGCACAGCTGGGACTCCAGCAATCACAAAACCAAATACTTTGGATGAAATTTTCAAAGTTTACTACAGCATTTGGCTCCACAACTGTCAACGGAAATGAATAAAAAGAATGTGCCTAAATTCCTAGAGGGCTTTCAGAGTCCTCATGCTGCTAGTTACTACTTTCCACAGAAAACTCACACTGGCCTTGGTAGAGTCAGACTGTCACTACATGTCAAAGGAATGATTTAACCTAATTAAGAAATAACTGAGTATTAATACAAACTCTGTAGTCTGCAACAAAACTCTCAACACCAAGTTAATTAACAACAAGTTAATTAACAACAAGTTAATGCTCTAGTACAATACAGCAACTTTTAGACAAAGATCTTAAAGCAAGGCGGAAGAATCTACCATTACACTCAAGATGTTGTTTCACGGGTTAACTATCTTCACAGTTAAAAAAATTTTTACAAAATTATTCCCAGATTGACTTTTTTAGCTTCAGCTTTCAACTGTTCAGTTCTGGGATTTGTTCAGCTGCTCAAAAACCTTTACCAAAAAATTCTCTCAATATGGTCAATTAGCCTCACTAATACCTAAGAAATGACATGATGAAGAAATGAACACCTCAGAGAATACCATAAATGCAGTATGACATTCATTCATGCCATCTTTTGCACGCTAAGCCCCTGATTTTCAACGGCCTGTCAACAAAATCCCAGGGCTTCAGCCATGATGCAGTGTCACTAAATGGTTTGCAGTGTGGCCCACAACATCCCTTTTTTTGCTTGGCATATTTTTGCAGGTCAACCTGTTCTGTGATGATGTGCTGCTTTTAATTGGGATAGAGTTAGTTTTCCTCACAGTAGCTAGTAGGAGGCTATGTTTTGCCTGTGCTGAGAATAATATAGATAGCATACAAATGTTTTTAGTTGTTGCTAAGGAATGTTTATGTCAACTCAAGGAATTCTCTTTTTTCTAAAAGAAGCTTAGAGGGGACATAGCCAGGACAGCAAACCCAAGCTGATCAAAGGGATATTTCATTCCATAAAATGTCATGTTCAGTATATAAGTTGGGGGTTAGGCCAGGGGGATTCTTCCCTCTCTCTGGCTCTGGGTCAGTTGGCGGGTGGTGAGCAGTTGTATAATTTGTTTTCTTTTCCATTATTTTCATTACTTATTATCAGTAACGTTAGTATTACTAGTATCACTATTTTATTTATTTATATTCAATTATTAAACTGTTTTTATCTCAACCCATGAGTTCGCTTGTCTTCTCCACTGATTCTCCTCCTCCATTAGTGGCGGTGGGGGGAGAGGTGAGCGAGATGCTGTGTAGTGCTGGCTGGGGTTAAATCACAGCAGGTAAGAACAAGCAGTTACCAAGAAAATATTGATATTTTTTTTCTCAAGACTAGCCAACAGCATCTGAATTTTAATAAGGTATTTCAACCCTTAACTGAAATCCTTACTCATCTTTTTTAATAAGTATACCAGACCCAGAATGATTACATTAATTCTAAGACTGCAACCATCAATCTAACTGAACAATGTAAAGGCAGACTACAGAATTTATAAAATATCCCCTGTAATTTGTAAAATAAAGTGGCCCAAATCCAGTCTGCTTGCCTCATGTAAGGTTTCAGTAGAGTCCACGGGTCTCGGCACCTATGGTTTTGATTTTTCTCCCTAAGGAGAAAACATACAACTAATTACAGCACTACAGTACAGCTTGGTAACACCCACTACTTGCACTGTCTGTATCCTGAAAACAGGACGGTTGACAATGCAGTTTGTCAAGAATTGTGCACAGGGAGCTGCAAATATCAGAGGTCTTACTGGCTCGGAACAGGTTGCATCAATGTAAGATGTAAGAAAAACAGAGTTTTCTTACATAATTCTATTAAAATTCTGCGTTATTTGAAAATAATGTTTACAAATTCCAAACATCTTTTCCTATGGGCTTGTATGGGTTTACAAAACAACAACAACAACAAAAAAAAACCCACCACCACAACAACAACAAAAAAACCCCCAAAAACCCAAACCCACTTTCTAGTAATTCTAGCTAATAAAGCCAGGAGTTGTTGGATATGTGATACACCACCTGTGTTTCACTTAGCAACTGTCTGCAGCCAACAAGCTCTGAGCCAAATTTCAGCCATGGGCTAAATGGGCATGTTTCCACTGAAGTCTGCAGAATGACAGGGCCAAAAATCAGCTTGTCTGCATGTTTAGAGCACTGTAAACAGGATACCCCAAAAGTGTATATGCAAAACATGAATTAAAGAAACATAAATCCTTGTTTCCAATTCCTGTTGCATCACAACCACAAAATCAAAATGCTCTCTACCTAGACGTAATTGCAGAAGTTATTCCAGGATGACAAACACAAACATATTCAATGAAAATAATAAAAAAAGTATGTTAGGCAAATACAATACAGACTTAGCAGAAATGAGGAACATGTTAAAAAAATATCATCTCTCATATATCTTCTTTTTTTCCGGAGCCCAAAGATTACTTTCCTCCCCAACTACAGGGAAGAGAAGCTCACAACCTCTCATTTCACTGCTCTAACCTCCTGGCACTACTCGCCATTTCTCCACTGTAACTTCACCATCACGCACAACACAACTGGAAATTTCCCTTGGATTAAAATGAAAAGTAAGGGCACTAATTGGAAAAGTATGAGGGGGAAATAAGAAAAGGATCCCTGGATTATGATCCTTTTTGCCAGCATATTTCCACACTCTGCCCACTGAATGTCAATGTAAACTAAAGAAATTGTTCCAGATCTTAGCCTTTTCAATTTTTTAGAATACATGGCCATTAAATAGAGCACTAAATAACCACTGGTGAGAGATACGCTCACCATGTGGCACAGCAAATCTTGATGGGTGTTTTCGATAATGGCCATGGTATTTTGCATAGCTCTCACAGAGTTAAGCTAGAATAGACTCAAACACTCTACAGGCTGGTGGTGAGGGTGTTATCCCCAAAGTTGTAAGTTAGATTCCTGAATGGAACCTCAGTCCAGAGACAATGACAAAATTTCCTCCTGTAGCCACCACTTTTTTCTTTTAATCTAAAAAAAACCCCAAAAACCCAAAGCAACAACAACAAGAACAAAGGAGCAGCTCTTTTTATGCCCTTTTGAAAGAAAAAGCACAAAATCCTACCGTTGGGAGAGACCGAGTCCAAATGTAGAGGCTTCTCGCCAAAGCCCTAAGAGTCAGTCAGACCAGAGTTTAGGACTTTC
The DNA here is from genome assembly GCF_000690775.1 of Eurypyga helias. NCBI lineage: Eukaryota > Metazoa > Chordata > Aves > Eurypygiformes > Eurypygidae > Eurypyga > Eurypyga helias. Next base: position 19,525 of record NW_010251656.1, on the reverse strand, counting down.
CCATGCCTTCAGCATTTCCTAATGAGCAGTTGGTAGGCATATGAACACTGAACAAGCTCTTTTTGAACCTCCTCTTGCTATGTGCTTGCTGCTTCAGCATGCCTTCTTAGAAGTCCAACTCTCATTTTCTTACTGCGCCAGATCTGACACTCACAACACCCACCTCGTTAGTCTATGGAGGAACATCTTTCTGTTGGGAAGCAGAATGAGTGATGTGGCAGCTCACTGAACCACCCAAATATTCTAAAAAACGAAAAGAAATCTGCCTCCAATCATGATACGCCTGATTGTCACATTCAGCTGGGAACCTTTACAGAAAATAATTAAACAAGTACAGTCTCTACCAGAAGATGATGAGTCTCTAAAGTATGCTTTCCCAGAGCCAAAACACCCTTACTTTGCCTTTAAACACTCCATCACTCCCTGCTTAACTGAAATTATCACTAGAAGCAGAATTCTATAAGTACAGCCAGCATGGGCTATGGCAAAGGCCACGAAACTTGCTAATTCATCTTCACAATTAGAGCAAGAAACGCAGCCTCCACAGAACTGTCATCCCATCCAGGGCTTCAAATGCCGTCGTGAATGCTATGGGCAAAAACCACCAGCAGCCGTGCACAACAAATACCCTTGGAGAGCAAGCCATCTTCTGCAGTCAACCTGCCCAGAGGCTTTCAAGGCTGATGCTGACAGTTCAAACCAGATGAAGTGCTTCTATCAGCTCCTTAACTTCTGTCCAGGACCTTTCCCTTAAGTTTCCTAAGCCTGACCTGTGTTCTAGTAGGAATAAGAAAGGATCTTGTAGCACCTGAATCCTTTAATCAGCCTCATCACCCATATTAGTATCAAGAGTATGTCTGCAAGAATTTTCAGATTACATGTTTCTATGAGGCTGTCAACCTCATCAACACTTCCCTTGCTAGCAGTCTCCTGAAGGTACCCAGCCATGTATTCTCTCAAATTCCCTGAATGGTTAAGGAAATTAAATTACATCTAGAGAAATTGTTCTTAACTGGTATTTAAGCTTCAGTTTATCCACAACTTTCATGAGAAAACCAAATACATACAGTGCAGTTGGACTGCAGACAGAGCTAAACTGATGAACTGAGTGAGAGCTAAGTAGCCTTTCTAATGCAAGTTAAAGAGGCCTAACCTAGCTTCTGCAAACAAAGGTCTTCTTATTAACTAAGTTCATGTAATGCAGTTGCAATTCCTGTATCCTTATCTGGTCAACTTCATGTATATACAGGAAACACTGAAAATAATGCTGACCTGTCATATATTGCAACGTGATAAAATGTGATCCTGAAACAGGAACATTTTCAGGGAACTAGGTAACTGATTAAATGATGGGTTTCACTCTTGATATATAGCATATCATATACCAAGTACATGGCTGAACAGATGCCCTCATGAAATGTCTCCACTTTTAAAGTGACTTCAGAATACAGTTATCTAGTCGTCAGACTCATCTAGTTACGTTGTAAGAGCAAAGTAATAATTCTGCCAGCCAACAGCCAGATAGCCATTCTCCTTCAGTAGATCAGTTAGTTCCTACTTGCAGAGATGTGTCAAGTCAGGCATAGAGAGTACCTCTGCAAACCTGCACAATGCACTGACTTCAGGAACAATACTTGAGTGATCAAGACAGGTTTCTTTCCCTTATTATAAACCTGCTCCATTCAAGTTAAAGCAGAAATTGAATCAGAATTACAAAACAAAATTCTGTTTATTATTTTAAATATGAGATGTTCATGTGCATCACATACACTCAACTATCATTCACAAACCCTGATTTATGTATCATATGCCTAGACATCTTTATAAAACTTACTGGTTGCTTCATGAACGAATGTAAGTGTGCATGCTCATAAGGAAGTTATGTACGTGTCTTTGAAAATAAGATTTCTGCTGCCTTTTCAAACATCCATACATTATTAATTTTCATTTAAAAGCTGGAATAATTAAAATGGTTTAAATTAATTTTGGAAAATTCTAACTCAGCTTTAGAGTAACAGTGAAACCCCATTACTGTCAAAACTCTCATAAAAAAAACATTTTACATGCAGCCCATGACCACAGATAAGAATTAAAACTCTTACAGAAAAATAAGAAGTTTGCCACCATACATCATGCATAACAGCGAGTTCTTGAGCCAAAATAAACAACACAGGCTAGAAAGCCCATGAATATTCTGAAAGGCAAACACAGAGAATGCTTAAGGCTTTTTTAAAACTCACTTCATTCTGCCTGTAATGTTCTCCTTCTGAGAGTCTTATCTGTGAAGTCTAGCTGATAATGGAAAAAAATGTCATCACCCACTGGATTATTCCGTTTCTTGTGGTTTTGGACTGCATTGTACTGTGATTGCCTAAGATTTAATGCTTATTTTATTGACTCACTAATATGACAAATCTTTTCTGTAAATTCAAAGAAACAAACACATCAATCCTTCAGTTTGCCTTCCCCCCACTCCCCCTTAGAATTTATAGCCACCTGCCTCTAGTCTGATATTACCATTTACTTATTACCAATAGGACAAAAGTCTAGCCTCACCAGAAAGGGACTGAAATGAAGCCAGATCCAGTCCAGTCCATTTGTAGTCATCTGAACAACTGAGTGTAAAAATCCATGGCTTTCCCATCCGAGCAAGAAATGGGCAACCCATCTCTTTACACTGTGATTCTACATTACAACAACCTCCAAATTTTTTTCAGTCATACACACCACAGCACTTCATGCACAAGGAAAGAGAGAAAAAATGTCAGCATTCAAAAATCCCATAGTTCCTGGATCAGACAATATTTCCGCTGTGTTATGTAAACAAACAGCCAGTCTGAACATAGGTTTGTTATATGTACAACAAATTGGTACATGAGACTAATTTGCCACTTTGTTCAGCAGACTTTAGCTATCACGCATGACCAATGACAAGAAAGAAAACATCTGCAGCAACAATATATGTTAAATAAGCATACAAAGCTGGGATAATAAGCAAAATTGAAAGGCAGATCAAGCACCACACCAGCATATATAAAACAATCTGATCAACTAAATTGACCAGGCAAGGCAAAATGTCATTACCAGGTGGAGATACAGAGCAACAAAAAATCCACATGGGACTGCACACAGCTGTAGAAGCTAGGTCTCTCTCAAACAGAAAAAAAATGGATTCTTTTGGTATCAGTGAGTTCAGTGATGGCAGCTGAGTAACTGAATGCCTACCAGAGGGAGCAACAACACCTTAATGATCAGTCCCAAAGTCATGTTCTTACCTCCTCGGCACTCACTGAACTCCAGGTGATCACAGAATCACAGAATCATAGAATGGTTCGGGTTGGAAGGGATCTTAAAGACCATCTAGTTCCAACCCCCCTGCCATGGGCAGGGACACCTTCCACTAGACCAGGTTGCTCAAAGCCTCATCCAGCCTGGCCTTGAACACTTCCAGGGATGAGGCATCCACAGCTTCTCTGGGCAACCAGGGCCCAGAGAACCAGGACACGGGGCCTCATCACCCTCTCCATGAAGAACTTCTTCCTGACATCCAATCTAAACCTCCCTGCTTTCAATTTAAACCCATTCCCCCTTGTCCTGTCACTACAGGCTCTTGTAAAAAGTCCCCCCCATCTTCCTTGTAGCCCCTTCAGGTACTGGAAGGTGCAATAAGGTCTCCCCGGAGCCTTCTCTTCTCCAGGCTGAACAAGCCCAACTCTCTCAGCCTGTCCCCATAGCAGAGGGGCTCCAGCCCTCTGAGCATCTTCGTGGCCTCCTCTGGACTCACTCCAACCGGTCTATATCCTTCTGAGGTTGGGGGCTCCACAGCTGGATGCAGTTCTGCAGGTGGGGTCTCATGAGTGATCTGCAGGCTGACAAGCTTTTGAGTGACCTTACCCCAGGCATAGCACAGGCCTCACTACAGAAGCAACAATAAGAACAAAGTGTTTAGTTCTCTTTTTTGATTTTCTAATGCTGTTCAACAGGTGGAAACAAACAAAAAAAGAGGGTGGCCTAGGTGGTGATGCTGCCCATGCTGTATAGAAAGACAGCAAAGGCTGTAAAAATGGCAAAACTAAACACCATTCCTCTACACAGAAGGGTCTACTAGTACTACTGTGGCAGAGGCAACTTTAAAACCTTTGACATGGTAATCAGGTGTGAATTTAAAACTTAAAAGAATCTGACAATTTTCATCATACATAAATACATTTCAAATGCAGTCGAAAACATAATTCTGCAACATTGTAATAGTTGACTGACACTTTTAATATTGCAGCTGGAAAGGATCTTCTAGACATTGAGCATACCTGACTTTAAAGCTCAAGAAATCTCAAAGCTGACGGCATCTAAATTGCAACCAGACTTTAATCAGCACATTAATGAACACTTCCATGATATAAACAACAAGTAAAGTACCACAGAACTTTGCTAATTTTCACATCAATTATCTACAAACCAAAGCCTTATGATAAAGAAACCAGAGTGTCCTTTTCCAACTTCTCAGCAAGAGATTTATTAACAGCACACAGTAGCAAGACGTCGTATTACCAAGACATTTACCACATACTGTACAAGCCACTTAGTATAATATTATGAAGTAATTAATAACACCTGCACACGAAGAAGAAAGCATGTTTGTCTAGTTTCTAAAACAAGAAAATGTAACAAATCAGGGAGATGGGATGAAACCATTTCATTAGCAGAGAAAATTAGGATATGTTTTATTAACAAAATTCAAAGGCCTGCACACCCAAAAATTTCTCTTGACATTAAAAGGAGCTAAAAGGGTCATATAGTTCACAGGAGAAAAAGTTCACATATGTGAAAAGCTGAATTCCTCTTCTATTTCTATTCTACCTATTAGCCTCTCAGAAAGTTCTGAGAATGAAATAAACCATCTTCATCAGTGGGTTGTTTTAGCTTATTATTACTATTAAGTCTTGCCCTTTTAAATACATGAGCATTTGCAGAGATACTGAAAACAAGAGCCACCCATTGGATCTTTCACATATTTTGCAGAATATAGTCCATGCTCACCAAGAGGGTCATTCACCTGGGATTCTCTATTCATGCCTAGGAAAAGGCTGTGCTGTCATCTTCATTAAAAACCTATGTCCTGCACTGGTTCACTTTGAGAAAGGTATATTGAGAGGGAAGACGCACTAAAAGAAAACATGTTTCCCATATGCAAATTCCACATACTGAAAATTTCAACACTCATCCTCTGTTCCTCGTTCACAGATGAGGAGAAATCTCCTCAAATAGTGGATGAAACCTTTCACCAGTGGTCCCAGGACCAGTTACAGGCAGCAAAGGTTTATACAAAAAAAAAAGCTTTATGGTTACATAATTTTTCCACTGTCTACAGATCCATAAAAGCTAACTGAAAACAACATGCTTCAAAATGCTACAGAGCTAAGCTTGTTATGGCTCTTTTGCACAGCCTTTACAAGTGAACTCCACAAAATTCTATCTGTGTGAAGAACAGTAATTGAACTTGTCTCTGCTAGCAGGAAGTTCTCCTGAGTTTTCTTCCTATAGTCCTAGCACTAGACTTTGTATTTTTGAAGGAAAATACAGACTTCATTAACCATAAATAAAAAAAAAATATCAAGGAGGTAAAATTTTTTGTCTATTGAGCTTGGAAGAACTACTATTTTGTTTAACAAAGGCACGTTCATTTCACACAATTTTTTGTTATCTGTAATCAACGTTCTGTTTTCCTGCACTTAATTAATGGTCCATTCTTCAAGGATCAAGGAAAAAAGAAAAGCTTTATGTCAAGCTTGCAGAATTATTTCACATGGGGTGAAAGACCATGGAGTAGTTAATATCTCCATTGAAACCTTTCCTTTAGCAGGGCTGTTGTCGTTCTGATAGCTGTGTTGTAAAAAAACCACGTTTGCTCTTCCCGTCTCACAATAACTTAGCAGTAATTTTATGTTAAAAGAGTATTACCGCAGTTCGGGACCTTCATATCCAGCAAGGCAGTCCTCTTGTTGTTGTCATCCGTGCAATATAAATCCTGAGTTTCTGTGTAAAACTTGGTCTCTTGAAACTTCTTGATCCACATAATTTCACAGGAACACTTGAATGGATTGTCCACCAATATCCTATAGCAAAAAACGCCAACTTATTAGAATGCAGAATGCATCATGTATATAGAGAAAAAAAAAAGGGGGGGGATGAGGGAACTCCAAGCCCTCAACTGGGTGAAAGCAGAAGCTGAACCCTTTAGCTAAGAAAGAGAACCTTAGTAATTTAGTAACCTTAGTGCAAGGCAAGCTGCAAGTGGATAACGGTTTCCATGTAGAGAATGAAGCTCTCTTTGTACCAAGAATCCAGACTGTCATAGATCAGAGACATCACCCAGAGACCTCAACTACTATCTCCAATTTACTGGTGTAAAACAGGAGCACATGAAGAACTGTGTTTTCCATCAAACTCAGTTTTATTTCCTAAGAATCAAGCAGAGATCAAATTCCTCCCTTCTACACTTGACTCTGTGCTCAGCTACCTCAAAAAGATCATGCCAGAAATGGTTTACTACTTTGAGATGGTAAATACTTTATAGAGTCATGGATTACAGGCAAGCTCTAACAAACTCTAATCATAAAAAAGAATTTTACCTAACCTTCAAAATTTATCCGCTACAACCCTCTGGAAAACCTCACAGTAAAACCCTAAGTAATATCATGAAGAAACACTAACTGAAAAAATGGCCCTGAAACAGAAAACAAATCATCTCGCTATACAATACGCTGCATGGAATTTAAACCACAGGTTAGCAAATTTACCAAATTCTACTTTTAAAATTTAATAAAACTACACAAAAACGTAATGCAATAACATCCAAGTAAAATATGAACAGAAACATCTCAATATCTATGTAAGAAGTGACCCAGTGTTGTTTTTTCTCCTGCAGGCATAGATGAGATCTAATAAAGCATGTGCAAGTAACTGCTTAAGGCATCTCATTATAAGGAGAACAGTTTTCTTAACAAAATTTCACAGGTATTTTCGAGGTACAGAAACCAAACTCAAGTTGCTCACAGAACCTATTCTCATAAATGCCTCCTGAGGACATAAAGTGTGAAAATCATTAAAAACTCAGCTTATCAGAGTTGTAACCTCTTCCCCCAAAAGCCACGTTCATTTTTTTGAGGATTAACAGCTGCAGGGATCATTCTCCCAAGTCTCTGAACGAGCAATTTGTATTCACAGAAGTCATCTTCTAGACTTTTAACATCACTATAACAAGGACAAGAAATGCTTGTGCGAGACAGTATGGACATTAGGATCCCCTGAGTCAAAACTACCAGATGAATTTTCAAAACAGAAAGATTTACTTCCCATCTTCTGTTTCATTCTGTAACTTCCCTATAAAAGAGAGATTTCCTTTGACCAGTGGCTGAGCATTCCTGTTCTTACACTGTTTTATTTTGTGTTCCACCCACCAAGCGAGTTAGGCACATCATAGGTAGGATGCTGGATAGAGGCATGATGACTCTCCACATACACTTGTGTGAAAGAAAGAATCTGACCTAGTAAAAGCAAATTACACGTCTTTATCTTGTTTGCTGTAATTTCACAGCTGCAGCTACAGTTCTAAAAGAAGCAGTCTTTCAAAGCAGCATCTCCTTCTCTACATTACCTGGTGAATATCTCCTACTTCACCCTACCCTGAACTTTTCATCCCTTTGTGTTTTGATTTACAAGAGCGCTAACAACAGGACACTTGTTTGTCAGATTTAGAGGATGCTCCTGAGATGCTATTTATAGCATCATTCGCCTCTCGGTTTTCCTTTCCAGTACTCTTCTTTCTCTGCTCTTTCTGATTTTCCACCTATGTATTATCAACAGAACTGTTCAACTGATACTAATTTTATCACTGTTTTTCTTCCCTTAAGGCTCTGCTTCCCCTCCTCCCTTTCTTTCCCTCACTTCCCCCACATCTGTTTATCTCACTTGGTTGCAATCTCTGTTTGCATAACCTCAGTTCTTCTTTTTCTTTCCCAAACCCACAACACTCTCCCTCAATTCTGTATCCTCTCTCTCTCCCTCATCTTCTTCCCCTCTCACTTTTCTTCCATACCTCAAATACTACCCAGTTTAACCTTGACAGCATCCATTTTTCCCATGTCTGGCTCACACCCAGTATCCTTACCCTGCTCTACTACCATGACACTGAATGGTCACTGCTGAGCTCTGGTATTAACAACTCAAATATATTCTCTCCTAAGTCACATCAGCCAGTTGTTTTGCCTCTAAGCGCTACTTCCCTGCCATTTCCATAATTCCCATCACATATTTGTAACATTTGGTCCTCTCACTCTCTGTCCCAAATCCTTTATTACATCTTTCTGCCCAGGAGCAAACCAACTTCTTCAGAAAGATCAGCAACACTGATGTTGTTCACCTTCAAAATCTGTGTACGCACTCACTCCACCCACAGCCTAACAGAAGGTGTTCCCCTGAGACGGAGAGAGTAAAGAGTGGCTCACTTTGGGCTTTGGAATAAACCTGTTACCAGTAGCCGACAGACTCCAACAAACTGGGCGCAAAGCATGCCTTCAAAATTGCAGTAACTTCCTAAGCTAGTGCATACCCCCTCTTACATTTGTGCAGCCCAAGGAGGGGGGCAAAGGTGGCTCCATTTCTCCACTAACTGCTTAGAAAAACTAGAAGCCCAAGCTTCACACTCTGCACTGGGCAGAGTCCTGTATCTATTTTTTTTAGGTCACAGCAAGTACAAAATGCATAACCCACAGCCAAGTACAGACTATCAATGGCTTTTTGGCAGGGACTAGATACAGCATATGAAGAAACAGGGACTTCAGAACCAACAGAGCTATGCAGGGCCTACAGCAATGGGAGTGCTCTGCAACTAGCTAATCCCTCCATCCGAGCACTCATCGACTGCCAAGTTATGAAAGAAAATTCCAGTGAGCAATGTTCCCTGGGCTGTAAAGAAAGTGATTATACCAACTTAATTATTAACAAAACATACCTAAGGGGCATAACCTGTCTTTGTGGCACTGTAATTTGTCCTGTTCATTTCTCAGGCGCTGAAGTTCACCACAAGAGGTCAAGGATTTGCAAGGCTGGTGTTGCAATTCTTCTACTGCCATTTTGCAGTACCTCTCTGTTCTGAGCTCCGGGAGAGTGATCTCCCCCTCTCCTGCTGCCCCAGCCCTCCCAGACCTCCTTGCAGTCCCACATATTAGCAAACAATGCATAAGATGACCACAATTTTGGAACGTATACCAATGTGGAAATTCTACTTGATGGAACAGAGGATAAAAATGTAATACAGAAATACTCAACAAATATATGGTTACCAGTGCTTCATTACCAAATGATTATGTAAAGCATAACGCATCTCAAAGAATCTGAGAAATAAAACTATTCTTCAATATCCAGTCATAAGCATAGCAGCTGTAGGGCCAATATAAGAATATGAGAGAGGGTTCATTTGAAGATCTATAGAAGGCTGTATTTTCACTAGCTCAAATATTTCATACAAACACCAGCAGTTTTGTTTGAAATAATCTGACAATAAAGTATTTTAAAGCTAAAGGCAAGAGGCTACTTTGACCTCTACATTGTTTTAAGAGAGACACTTGACCTTCTTGAAGCCCTGGAATGAAAATCTATCTGTATTTCAGTGTCTAGCATTGCTGCTTTCTTTGGATCAGAATTTCATTCCTAACCATTGGTGGACCTCTACCTTCAACAGAACCAACTTCAAAGTCTCATTCTTCCATCCCAGACAAAAATAAAGCGTATTTTAAGAAATGACAACTTACAGATCAGACAAACCCAGATGGCGAAAAGGCTTCTTGGACAAACTTGAGAGCTTGTTTCTCGATAAATTGCTATGGGAAAAGAGAAAGATTACATTAATTAGAGCTGCTTCTTCTTACACTGAAAATACAGTTCGTGTCTCTTAAAAAGAATTAAGACCTCAAACCAGCTCTACAAAGCCCTTATTGTTTTGACTTCATTTCTAAAGAAATGGTGCTCACTGTATGGTTTGATGGGTTTCAAAGGTTTAAATCCAGTCTTTATTTAAAGTCAAAATCAAAATCAGCAGGGGTCAATATTTTCATTTTTAGCACTTCTGTTCATTGCAAAAAAGCACCAGATTTAATTGTGTTTCAAAAGTATTTTGTAAAGTCCAGGTGTTAATTACATGCTCAATTTATTCATAAGTGAAATGGGTGTATCCCTTTCTCTGATGCTGCACCACACTCTGTACTCACGTAAGCTCTCCTCGCATGCTAGCACATATCCACATCAGAGCCTTTTAGTTATTCTTTTCAAATTGCATGTACAATATGCACCCACATGGAAGATCAAAAGGAAAACTGTAAAATGCCTGTATTGGGCTTTTTTATGTCAATTAAGCATTTACGGTTTCCAGTGGTAATTAAGTGAAAGGTCCTCTCTCATTATGCAGAGCGAAGAATCAGAAATACTCCTCCCCTTCCAGGCTTACAAAATTGCTTTCTCCACCCCAAAGCAAAATAATATTCCTCTTTTTCTACAGTCTTATCAGCCCACCAATTAAAGATAGTGAGAGCAGTAAACTGTGTAACAGCCAGCAGTACAGTGCAAATCAGTGTTGTGAGCCAAAATACCACAGTAGTTTTATGTGGCATTTTAAAGGCATCCTAGGGGCTCCATAGTTAAAGTCACATTGCATTTAAAACCACGGATTAAACCTCTTTTTTTTCCCCTGACTAGGGAACACCGTTCCTAGTTCAAGGACTAGGAAACTTCCAGTCCTTGATCTCCGAGTACAAGATAGTTTTCAGAGAAATGACAAGTTGGATCTTCTAAAAATGTTTAGAACATAATCTTTAAGGATTTTATGTGCTGTATTACCTCATTTATTCCTCCTGACAGTCTGAAGTTTACAAACTGACTAGTCCAAACGTATGAGAGCAAAACAGATGAGCTACTATCTCATTAGCCAGGTGAACTGGACTGCCCTAAGGCAGATGTTGGTAGAAACATCTCATGGATCCTGAGCTGATATATCAAAATTAAAGTACAATTTGCAGGTAGGACAGGGGTCATGTTTAAGTAAAAACTGCCGCTATGATTTTTTCCCTAATGTGTATAAGCCATATGTTGGGAGGTTGAAAGAAAGAAGCTGAATGCTCTTACAGACTTGGGCTTATGTCTCCAACACTGAGGCAATGGGAAGCATATCAAATCCCATCCCTCCTTGGGCAACTCTTCACTCATGATGCAGGAAACACCTCCAGTTCTGACACTGCAGCACATGCAGATGCCCCTGCAGTATTGCCAAATAGGGCGAGCACCTGCTTCTCTTACCGCTGCAGCAACTCAATCCTACCTTTCCCAAAAGACAAGCAAATAAACAGTGGGCTTTACCTGCAGACAGCTGCCCACACCACTAACTATTCTAGTGGGATGTAACATGCTCCAGGTCATGTGATGATCAGGTTTGACACAGCAGAGGACCCTGCTCTTCCATATCAGGAGGACTCCTTAATCATCAGACAATGGGTTCCTTGGGGAAATCTCTGTCCAGATGAAGCCATTTCATTTTGTGTGATCTTCCCTGGAACCCTAATGGGAGAACCAGACTGAAGCTCTGATTCGAGACCAGGGCAAATGAAAAGGGATTTCAAACTTTCTACAACCAACACCTTCTAAATATTAAAGTACCACAATACAAATATGAAAATGGGGCCACATCTTCTGTAAGAGCCCTAGACATTTGCTGAGATTTGGGTGGGGTTTTTTTCTTTTAAGAAAATAATACCTTGAGAATCAGATTTTCAAGAAGATCTTAAAAACATGAAGACTGACTCCAGGAGAGGGTTTGCTATTAGTAACCCAGCATGGACATTATAGCCCACCTACTTCACAGGCAGGACTCAAGTCCCATCTTTCCTAAGGATTTCCTCCTGGCTGCTTACGTGGTCTCCTTGCTCAACTTACTCAGTGTCATCAAACTTATCCCATCTCTTTGTGAGGTACTGAGCTGTCTCCTTCAGAGATATGAACTCTACCAGACAGCAGGCTGTGAAAACTATGTGCCATGACTATACCTTCTTGTCATTCAGCCTCAGGCCAGCCCTTTGTTTTGGAGTATTACTGCAAATCTTTAGGCCCTCACTTGTTTAGATTCATCAGCCAGACTTACTGCCCAAATGTCACCATGTACGTTACTTTCTGAACACCCTGTGCAGGTATCAATGACTCCATGTGAGCCAGTGGGAAAGTGGGACTAATAATTTAAGTAAAACTATCAAAAGAATAAAATGTCATTATTTTGTTTTTAACAACTCCAGTTTTGAAAAACTAAAAGCATACTGATAGCTTTAATTGTCTTTTCAGATTTTTGCCTGTTGTGCTTTATATGCACCAAGAAAAGAAAGTAAGAAAAGTAAAAAAAAAAATCCTGTGCCTATATTCCTATATTCTTGATCATGGATTGAGACATTAAGTGGTTCCAAGACTGTAGCTTTTCTTCCCCTGTAGTTCAGTGCTTTAAGGTTTTTCAAGCTGACAAGTATTCAATAGAAATTTTTCAGACTACTGTTACAGATATATCACCTTAAACGACACTTTGAGAGTAAATTTATGTTATATGTATTTTTCATAAACTGAACGCTTTATATTGATTATAGAGATGCCTGCTGCCATCTCCTTAATTCATGTTAAGTGAAAAAGTCACTACCAGGCTTATTACGGAGTAGTGTAAGACCACACTTCACCATGGAAAGAGAATAAAAATTAGTCCCCCAATTCAACTACACACAAAAAGATGATGGTGAGCACCTCAGAGAAGATCCATCTGGGGTTCTAAAGCCCTTTTTTCTAGAAGAAGTCTCGTGTACAGAGCCTAGCTCCAAAGCTATACCTAAGCAGAGAACTCAAATTCAGTCGAAAGCGTGCCCATATTTTATATACGAATATGAAGCTCACTTTAAACTTGCTAGCCCTAATTCAGCTAAAAGCAAACCTGTGGCAATGTGAGGAGTGCAAAAGCAGCCCAAGAAACTGCACAAATATTCACACAGCTAGCAACACAGGCACACCTCTACTCCCTAGAGAGCTCCTCGCAAGGGGAGGGAAGAAGGAAGAGGAGGGAACAGACTTAAGGAGAACTGGGGGGTAAGAAGTGAAGAAAGGGCCATTTTGCTGTGCTCAGTCTCCCTCCACAGGCAACTGCCTGCTCTGCCTATGGCTGGAGGCAGCCCTGTGTGCAAGCAAGGGAAAATCTGCAGCAAGGTCTCAAATGGTTTCATTTGGCTGCCTTACCTAAACCCAAACAATGTAGAGATACAAACACAGTGTAATACCTAGCTAGAGCTGTGTATATACTACACTCACAAATCTATGATTCAGCAATGCAATTATACACAGCCTGGCACATAACAACAGCTGTTTCTTAACATTTTTGGAAATATGCACTTGCTGTGAAATGTATTTTTATGTTTAAAGGTATTGACAGCACACCATGCATGTGTGTTACACAGGTCCACTAAAATTACTGTTAGCGGCAGATAAGCTTACAAATTATGTCCATGCTAAACTAGCACTATTTAATAGCTTGTTAAATGTGACTGTTGACTAATTTGAGTCTAAGGTCAGTGAGAATACCAAAATTAGATGAGCAAGGCTATTAATTACATTTAAGTAATACCTATTAGAGCATTTATTTTCCTGTTGTTTATGTTACTGCTCAAATCTTTTCATCATATGTAACTCTAGAAAGATATCTGGTCTACAGAAGTTTGGCCAAGAAAATAAGGTAAGGACAAAAAAAGAGTTTAAGGAAATGTGCATTAATAAGTTCCTTATAATCTGATATTCTTAAATGATTCACAAAATAAATATTATGTTCATATAATAAAGCTCCTTAACCACATCAAAAGATTTTTCACAGAAGAAAAAGAAAACTGTAATAGCATCACTAGCAAAATTAAAGCTTATACAGTTATATCAGTCTTCAGAAAAGTGTGTGGAGTTTTTGTTTTCTTTATGGGACAGTAAGAAACTGTTGTTTTTTTTTTTTAAAAAAAAAAAGAGCAGGAATTCGCAAAGACCTGTACACAGAGGTTAATATTGCAAAGTGAAATGATTTCAGCTCTTAATAGTTTTGACTGTCCCAACCACAACAAGGGCTGCACTTCACTGCCAGTCAACAGGAGTACTATTGCTGATGACAACAAGCAGTGACTCACTGGGGCTTTCAGAAACATTTTAGTGTGCATCAAGACTTCCCAGAGAAAACAAAACAAATGCATTTTTTGCAGGGATAACAGATCAGCCTCAGCAAAAAATGTCTCCATACTTAGTGCTTTGTCATGGGCATATAGAGCAGGTGCTGCCACTTAATATTTTCCATCTTATCTGGGCTTATCCTGTGTACCTAACATTACTAAATCCCCACCAAAAGAAAACACAGTAGAAGACTGGATAAGCTCCTGGTTCATAACTTAAGTATTCTGATTCAGGATTCCATATACATCAACCAAACAGATGTTAGTCAGCCTAATCTGTTTCTAACAAGCAGCTTCACGATCTGCTAGATCCTGCTTACCAACAGATAGGTCTTCTATGTTTCATTGCTCCAGCTGAAGCTTTTCCTGTGTCTGAAATATTCTAAAGACATTTTGTCCACACGGATTTTGTAGTGCGTAGAAGGTCATATATACACAACAATACTTTTCCCTTAAGTGGGAGCTCTAATAGGGCCTCCCTCTTCCGTCCCACGATCAGTTTTCAGAACACTTGCTTAAGTTTTGGTCAGAAGCAATCACTGGGGACACAGACACTTTGTGACTGTATGAACTCCACATTCATAAGGAAAGAGGCAAAAAAGCCTATCAAGAGGATCCCACCAATTGTTTCAGTTACCTTTTGCAGCGTCTACTTGCCCATACAGCTGGGAAGGTCTATTTACCTTGTCTCAAATGAAACAAATTATTTCTCAATCTGTAGTCATGGCCATGGAACAAACTGATTGCTCTTCTCATTATAACTGTTTTTTTCTCTTAAAGATCAGAAGATGTATGTTCCTTTTCAGTCTTCTGCATACTGGACTGAACATACTCAGCCTCTGAGTCTCCTGAAATTATTTGCTTTACAAGCTCCCTATAACTCTGTTGCTCTCCTCTGTAATATCTATTAAGATGGGTATTTTTCAGATTCTGTCCCAGTACAGCCACTACATCTTTCTCTGCAACTGTGCCTCTGAGCCAGCAAGTCCTTATTGCACATTTCCACAGACAGTGCATATGCACTTGGCTTTATGGAATTTCATCTTTTCCAAGTATAACTCACTGAGAGATTGTTACACAGGTAAACACATAAATTCACTCTAGGAGACACTTCCCTCATATCACCAACCGATTACATTAAAAGCTGTTTATCAATGACCGGATGAAGCAGTACCTAGGCCTCACAGGCTCACAAGGGCTGATGCACGTTCCTCCAGCGACGGTTACACATTAAGAACTGTAGTTACTGTTTGGGCAGATACAGACACTCACGTCCACTTCCTTACATTAACTGATTGCCATTCTTTGGAAAAAACTGGTGCAGAAAGTGATTCCATTTCATTAGCAATGCAATCAGCCCTGTGGTCAGTTCAACAGCTCTTCCGCATTACACGGAAGTACCTTACAAGCCCAAGGCTTGGCCTTATGCCTTCCCAATCTCATCAGGACTTTAACAAAAGCAAGGGGTTAAGTTAAATGCTGAACATACCTAATGAAGAGGGATGGACTGAAACACACACTTGTGTGTGAATAGTTGGCAAAACGGGGTATCTGTGGGGAACTGAGCCTCTTACATGATCTCAATGTTCTGTAGGACTAGACCCACAGTTTCCCGTGTAAGTTGCAAAGCAACACTACACTCCTTCAGAGACATTTACTTACATTAAAAAGAAACTAAAAGTCTTTCATTTTAGCTGATCGTTTTTCTCTGTACATTTATAAAGAACTTTGATCAGTTCAGCCTTTGCTAAATCTAGAAAAACACAGTCAAAAAGCCGCACAGACACCAACTCCTCTTCCTGAAGTCCAAGAACCACAAATGGCGTTTGGGTGTGAAAGTAACCTTATTCTAATATACTGCTTTGGGTGCATTAGTTTCAGCTCTTGCGTGAGCTTCCGAAGTGAATGCTCTGGTCATGTCCACTTGCAGGACTGAAGGTCTCAGTCACGCCACAGGCTCTGGCCACGCAGGCTGGTCAAATGACTTTAGACGTGCTCCCTACCTGCACCTCCTGCACTGCAGCTACAAAGACACATTCAGCTCACTGAACCAGCCTAGAGTAAGTCAAGCCCCTGTCCCCAACTGTGATGCACAGTGTGGACATCATACCCTCAGCACCAACGCATTCAGCTGAGAGAGGCACTCTTTGTGCTGCAATACTCACCACAAAAGACACAGCCAGGGTCCACTGTTAGAGACAGGATAATGAACTGGACTGCCTTTTTACCATCCTATGTTCGGTTCTTATGATCTGCCAATTCACTGCTATTACACATGTCCTGTGTTCTCCCAGTTCCTTACTATACATATCTTATTTAGGGTCTACTAATGACAGAGACCATTATAAGTCCATCTTGTTAAAATATTTTATGTGAAGGAGATGGTAAAAGAGATAAATAAATTAATAATTAATTAAATTAACAAGTTAGGCATTTTTCACTTAGAAGGCATATGCTATCCCAACTCACATGTATTGTAGGTTGACGTTTTTCACAAATGCCTGACGGGACACAAATCTTAAGCCTGAATCCACCACGGTCCTGTGAAAATACAAAAAACTGTTAGAATATTATTTCATTTAAAATATAATTGAAAGTATAATAGTAATAATGGTTAAAATAAGAGTGTGGATGAAATCTCAACAAGGCTGAATCCCACGATCTTTAACCGTCTTCTATAACACAAAAAGTTAGGCCTCTGATGAGGTCTCTTTTTACTTCTATAAAAGAAGTAAAGAAAAAATAGCTTTATCAAATATACATCCCATATACTCACAGATTTTTAAGTCCAACATAAAATCCAACTTCATTGTCATTGATACTTTCTAATTTTCGCTGGTTTGCGATGTAACTGTTGAAAAAGCAAGACAGAAAAAACCATGAGAGAGTGGATCGTTCCATGGCTGTTCAGAGATCAACCACTGATGTCTGAAAGTCAGCAGTGATTGCTGACCTATTGCAATTAGCACTAAGATCTAGTCAGAGCATCTGCAATATGAAAGTGCTCCTTCAAATCTCCCCCATCATTTAAATGGGATACTTTGTGGGGCAGGACTGGAGGAGGGGAAATGAAGCGTTGTTCATAAAGGAAGCAAGTTACCCTTGAAGGCACAGTAAATAAAGCTGCGTTAAAGTGTCACTGTTTTCCAGGACTCACTTCTCTACCTCATGGATTTCACAACAGCAAAAGGGTGAACTTTAAATGTTGGCAGTGGAGTTACCGCCACCTATATGGAGAAGGGATTGGACTGCCCTAGTCTTTTCTCCCATATTGTTAACTTAATCACTCGTTGAACTGATTTACTCCCTGTCACAAAGTAGTCTCAGTTATATTTACAAGGTGTGACAAAAAGAAAACTGAGGAAAGGGAGGCTGCACTTCATGACATTGCATGCGCAAGGGGAAAGTAAGAGTCGGAAACCGGCACAGCAGATGAAAGCACTGGGTACACTCACATACCATGAATATCTGATTGAACCCCAACACCACGTGGGCATGCAAGCCGGTCCTTTGTTTTATCATCTATGAATAACCAGTGACATCCCACTGGCTAGAAGTTAAAATGTTCTACAGATAATGCATATGATGAAATGTAATCTGTTACCTCTTCTGCAGCAAGAAAAAAAGTGTCACGGTGCAAATAAGGCAGTCTAGGAAGAAGAATTTGGTGGAAGCTGCAATTCAGCTGACATTAAGGGCAGAAAAGTAAGCCTGACGTATGAGATGCCTTGCTAAAGAATCCATGCATTTCAAAAGATAACCCCAGTTCTAGAAAAACCTAAACAGAGACTGACCTATATTTTCATGAGCACTGAGCACTAACCAAAACTGTAGGACTCCCTAAAAAAGAAGGAGTCTTTCTTTGCTAGAATAAAACCTGTCTTCGTTTTAAGGTTTTTGTTTGTTTGTTTATTTAAATGGAATTCTGATGAATTGGAAAGAAGGTGCACTGCTTTCCCAAAAGCAACGCATTTCTCTCAACTGGTGTGTTAGAGAAATTCACTGCGTGCCCACATCTCAAGAGAAGCTTGAGGATCCTCCAAAGCTGCAAAGCTGACTTGGGCTATGCTCTTGCCAAGTACCAGGAGAAGCAAAAAGTTTCCCCTAATGGGATTCACTGTACCTTGGGAAAAAGAAGGGTAGTAAAAAGACAATGCATGATGCTACACAAAACACATTACTACAGCGTCATATGACACTGACTGCCCTGCAGGACTTCTTGGGATAAGATTGACATGGTGTACCCATTAATGGAGTCCTTCCCTATTTGGTGTTTCCTTCTTTGGATTTTTTAAGGCAGTGTGATTTAGTATCTTGGGCCTTATTAATCTTGTTGTTGTTGTTGTTTGCTGGTTGGTAAGTTTATATATTTTGCCAAGTAAAAGCAATGAGGTATTTTATAACACTACCACTTCTTCCACCTGAGTCCTGCAAGAGAATGATCACACTTCTTCTGAACTGGTCCTGAAGAAGAATTCATGATTTAACTAAGTATCACCTGCTCTGTCACTTGGACCTCGTTGTTCTAAAATGAAGTTATGCAAGAGCTATCAAAGATACTTTCCTCATCCTGCCCTCAGTGTTCAACCAGCAAGAATACTATCAAGACCAGACAGAGACAGGGAAAACACAGAAGTGCAAGAATCAAGGAAAATGAACAGAGAAACAGAGAGGGAGAAGAGAATCAGAAGAGTAAGAAAAAAAGAAACTGAGCAAGCAGTTGTATTAGCTGAAGATTAAGCCATCAAAAAAGCCTCTGACAAACGCTGCCAGAATGCAGATCCATCACTTAAACGCACTTATCACTCATCCAGATCTGACATTGCAATTTTAATCATAAGAACATTTAACCAGAACCTCCCACTATGAGAAGCCCCAGAACTTGACATAACTTACAGTGTCGTGCAGAAACACATTAGCGTATTACATCTTGTGGTAAGCCTCAGCCAGCGTAAAACAGCTCAGCTCTGCTGAAGTCAATGTAGCTACCACAATTTACATCAGACGAAGACCTGAGTGTGAGCACACAATCCGTACGAAAAGATCAGTGTTGGTCCATTAGGGAACAAACCAAAAGGATGGTATTTGGGAAGAAGAAGCAGCATGAATTTATATTCTCCTCTTTCCTTCTCATTGCATCCATTAAAAGTGAGGGGTGGATACTTTACTGTGAGTTGGTGCTAGTCTCTTTATGGTGAATGATTAATGATTCCAGCTCCTAACTGAGGGAACTGAAAGAAATCATAGAATCATAG
>NW_010251655.1:0-14343 GCF_000690775.1 Eurypyga helias | reverse complement strand
ATACATATATCTATATATTCTAATTTTTTAATATATGTTTGCAAGTATAAGATCTGTGGCTTGCATATGAAGAACAGGTACATTGAAAGTTGTTCTTTCAGGAGACCAACGCTGGATGCCAGTTACAGCCATGGAAACTTGCCATGGGCTCCACAGCCCGGGGCTTGGCTCCTGTTTTCTCATTGTTTGCTCCGTTCGTGTCAAGAAAAGCAATGGCAAAACTCCCACTGACTGTAACGAAAGTGGGGTTTGGTCCTCGGTGAGCAATAAGAGCTCTGAGAGCCCGGGGGTGGGATCTCGCTTCGGCTCCTGCGGGGCTGACATGCGCCACCGAGGTTAGCTCACACCCCACCCCTGCACGGCCATTCCAGCGCCAAGATTTATAGGGCTCCGTGGACAAGCCCCCACATCATACTTCATGGTATACTCAGTCACTGATGAACTTTTAATCGCTCTGGCTCACGGCTTCGAAGAAAACAGCCTTGCTGCCATTGCATACATCTAAGAAATTATTAGCTTCCTTTGTTCTCTTTCTGGTATGTTATTTACTTGACTATTTGGGCAGCTTCACAAATGCTGTTGGTGTTGCCAGTCATGCGCAGAACAGTGCAAATGAAGAAATGGGCCCCCTTCCTGCACAGTGTGCCCCTCTGTCCCTTTCAGGCCATGGAAGTGCTGTAGGTCTTTCTCATCCTTGGTTTGGTGGTTGCCTCTGCGAGAGTGACACGGCCCTCCTGGCACCTTGGGCTTGGCCTCTCGCTAGGCTCGGCACATGGGAGCAGGGCGGGGAGCTGAAGCACAGATGTTCAGTTATATAAAGGTTTGCCTGTCTCTGGAGAAATTGCCTCTTTGTGGGGTTTCAGGTGTTTGTTGAGATCCTGTCAGTACCCCACACATGATGGAACGACTTTGCTCTTGAGACAAAGAAGCTCTCCATGCCTGTGTCATGTCTGAGCCTCCCTAGAAATTATAAGGCAGGAATCATAGAATCATAGAATCATAGAATGGTTTGGGTTGGAAGGGACCTTAAAGATCATCTAGTTCCAACCCCCTGCCATGGGCAGGGACACCTTCCACTAGACCAGGTTGCTCAAAGCCACATCCAGCCTGGCCTTGAAGACATCCAGGGATGGGGCATCCACAACATCTCTGGGCAACCTGTTCCAGTGCCTCACCACCCTCTCTGTGAAGAATTTCTTCCTGACATCTAATCTAAACCTCCCTGATTGTTCCCCGAGACATTCTATCACATATGATCATTAGCAACTGGTATGAGTGAGAACCACTTCAGGCCCTGGAGTGAAGGAAATGCCCGGATCCTTCACTGATGTTGTCCTGGCCATGGTCAGCATGTCCTCTCCCAGCTTTTTCTCCAGCTCCATCACCTTCATCTGCAGAACAAAGTCACTGAGCAGGAAAACCCCAGGCAGCAATGTGTGAATACAGACGGCTTGAGCAGGCGGGATTGGGTGGCAGAAACAGGGAAGAGTAATGTGAACATTGAGGTACCCCCCACTGACTCCCCAGCCACTGGTCCCAGTCAGAGCTGTCCTGGCTGTCGCATCCTTTCTGCAGCCCTCCAAGTAGCACCCATTGCCAGGTTTGGGCAGTGGACACCATTTCCTTCCAAAACATACTCACGAATTAGGTCACAAGCAATGACAGGGTGTCAGAGAAGGAAGAAGAGCCCCATTTCTGTATCCCTTATCTGTCCACTGCAAAGAGGTTTTGTCCACTTGAATCAAAGTCTGCCTTTGTCATAAACGTGAGAGTCTCCCAACTTGTTTTCCTACAGATGGCTTACTATTATTCTCTAAGACTCCCAATATTTCACTTGTAGGGAATAAGTCAGTGTTTTAATTTTGTCAGGGGAGATATACAAGGGTTTACTTAAATTCATTTGTAATATTTGAAATACAGTTTAAGTCACCAGGAGAAATAAATGGTCATAACACAAGCAAATGATATACAGACATCACTGTAGCACATGATAAATTCTACTGGTGTTATCTTGTAAAGTGAAGAGCAGATAAATCAATCAACACTTGGTTCAAACCTGCTGTGAGGACAATACTGTAGAAAGACTGATGCTAGATGAAGATGCAGTTGAATAAAACTCACGATGGCTTTCACTGACTTCCACATTTACATTCATTCTTGTCTTGTGAGGGATGGCACAGGTAGAATATTGTTCACACATGAAAGGGAGGAGAACCTGTACCTCTTCAGGCTCATTTGAAAATTGCAGCCTATATAACATTTTGTTCAAGTGAGGGAGGGAATAATATGCAGCAACATTTTTTTGTACCATTAAATGTGAAATAGTTGATATAAAGGTAGAATAATAATTTTTTTGCCAGTTGTGTTATTGATCTTGGTCCCTCTGTAACTCATCCTCCCTTTTGGTTGATACATGGCAGTGAATAATTTATGTTGTGAAATTTTTCTTTTCATTCGTCAGGGATCTGGTATTTACTCTAAACCTCTACAGTTATGTCCTATTTGCGTGGAAGTCTTCATCATAATTGACATAGGTGTATACAGCTTGTATTGACAGAACTTCAATTCCAGACAGAAAAGATCTGCTAATGTTGAATACCCTTTTGAATATAAGTCATCATGGAGGTCCTGGTAGAAACGCTGCAGAAAAGGCACTTACTGGGAGACTGCTAGAGTGACAAAGCAAAACTGTGAATAAGACCAAGAATATGGACCATAGGAAAGGCTTTTCTGTACACTGGCAAAGTTATCCCAGCAGAAATCCATTGCCCCGTTACTGTGGCCCTTGCAAAATCGTGTAAGCAAGCTTGGAGTCAGAACAACAGCCTACTTGGTGTTGTGTAAATCTTGGCTGTTATACTCCAGCAGAAGAAGTCAGTCTGGATTCCAGCCATCTGGAAACGTTACAGGATAAAGCAAAACATGTTTCGATTTTATTTGGGGGTCATTTCAGTAACTCAATGATACACGGAGAAAACAGATTTCCTGATGACAATTGTCAGAGAGTTACATTGTAAATGTCGTATTTCAAAATTTCTTTAAAAACTACAGGAGAGACCCTGAAAATAAATACTTCCTTTGTTATACACTCTCTTGATAGTCAATTTCTTTTACTTTAATAAAGTTGCTGTCAGCTCTGCACACCTTGTAATCCATTGTGTTGTATAGGTTATACAGGTATTTTCTTTCACTCTGCATAGTGAACCTGACCCTACAAATACTTCTATGTGGAGTTGAACACACAGGATGAACTCCTGAGTCTTTCTAACTGAGGAATAATTTTGGGTGTGGAACAAATTGTCCCAGGGAATTGAATAGAGTATACTGAATTATTAACCCATCTCTGTCAAGCTTATGAAAAACATTAAGGACATCAAGTGCATGGGATCAGTAATGTTTTTAGGAAACTTGCAGCGCAGTATATAGTATTAAGAGCTAGCTAGTAGACGTGCCACTGCTTCATGGGTATCCTTATAGTGCCCAGTACTCAGACATGACTGTTGTCTTTGCTCTTGGATTTGGTGGACTCAAGAAAGCTGTGGATAAGGTGCTTGGCAGCTGTCAGGGTTTTTTACTGTCGTGGTCTTGGATACATGCTATTACAACCTTATTAACATCATGATCCTAGTGTAGTTTCTTCAATTTAATATTTAGTTTAATATTCTCTCATTGAATATTGGATTACCTCTGCATTTGTGAGTAGCAAACATCAGCAGAGACAACTGTAGCTGCGTGAACATTCAGACAAATAGGAACTATGATCTGAAGTGACATCAAAACTGTAACTGTTTTCAAAAAGTTCCTTAGTTGACAGCTTCATAAATCTCTCTAACTCTGATTACCCATGTGGGAAAAACATTTGGACAAAATTTAGGTTGATGAATAGTATATAAATATGAGATATTATTACAGCATTTTTTATCATTATTATTGACGAAACTTAAATAACATTAAAAACTGACCACTGTCCAATTTTAGGTGTCCAACCTGTGACATTTTAAAGGATTTCTCTTTAGGGCAGTTGCCTGGCACATCAAACTCTTGGCCCCAGTTTCTTCCCAACCCTGAATTTTAGTCATATCAACAATTTTTTGGTAACTCTTGCAGCAGCTTCAGAGAGAAAGCCCTGGCCCAAAGGAATTCATGACTCTGAATCATAGCAAATAATTTGCAAAGTTGAAAGATGAATCCATATCCTTCATCAGTTCTAATCACATTCTTCATTATGGAGCTTGATCCAGCGCCAGAAAGATGTTGTGTTTCTTTCCAGACACAGGAAAAGGTAGCGATTTTCCCAGAAAGTATACAGCATATATAGAAAAAGACAGATGTGGGGTGGGGAAAAAGACAGCACGTAAACTAAGTGTTCAGGGCAAGTATAGACTCATGACATAACAGCTGTCACTTAATTGTGAAAAAAGGTAAATCCCCCTTCTCAGTCCCTACCTTTTATTCACTCCCATGTCTCCCAAGCAACTGCCTGCTACCATATTATTGCTTTCACACCTCCCCTCCCGATATACCACCTGTACTCTCCAACCAAATACAAAAGTGACTGACAGGATAAAGAAAAGGGGACTATCAAATCATGTTGTGGTCACCTAGTTTCTTGGAGACATTCCAATGCAGTTTATCTTCAGGAACGATTTAAGATCCTGATTCAACAAAGTTTTTACAACTACTGCATAGTACTATGAATGCCTTATAAAGCACCAAGTCTTTTGGGGTGGATTTAGAGGTTACATGGGATGACGCTGGTTGATGTTTGAAATTCTAGTTTCAGAATTTGGTTTTTGTGAATACTTTTACTATTCATCTAACAGACTGTACTTCCTGATGTTTCTCATCAGTAAATCCCTTAGCTAGGGTGGCATTATAAAGCAAATAGAAAGAAATGTGAAGTTGTTGTTAAGGACACCTAAGATTTTAATGAGCAGTTTATAATATTTTTCAATTTAGGAATGGATAATTCACAGATTAACATTTGAATTTTAGCTCATGAACAGTCAGGATGAAGAAGGAAAAATGCTTAGTCCCCAGGTGTAGGAGGCATAACAGTTTTTGGTTGTGAATTGATACATGTAGCATGGGGACAATCACTGAGTGCTGTTTATACTCACTGAAGTCAGAGTTTATGGATGAAATATATTCAAGGGCTTTGAATCAAATTAGCAATGTTATCCGCTTATTTAGTCTGTGATGTTAATGAGTCATTCTGAGCAAGAAATGTTTCAACATTTTATGCATTTATGTTTCATTCCATAAGATTCACTGCAACAATAAGCGAAGGACAATCTTGATCATTCCACACACTCAGAGACTAAAAAGCTAATAATTGGCAATTCAGATAACCAGAAGAATGAAAGAATGGTTTTGCAGACTTGAAATTCTGTGGTAGTTTCTTCTGACTACTCTTACAGTCTTCAGATGGATGGGTTTTACTCCTGACTTGTGGTTTGCTTTGGCTCATTCTTTTTTTCTCAACTGCAGCTCTCCATCACTTTTTTAATCCTTCTTTGAAGAATTTAGCTTACCCTGATTATGATCTACTCACTTGCTTCTCCTCCTTCATGTATGTAACAGATTCCAGTCTTCAAAATCCAACTATTGTCTGTTGCTGTCCTTATAGAAGTGTTCAAGATCAAACTTGACAGTAAGACTATTTGGCTCTCCATATCTCCTTTCTGAATCCTCTTTCCTTCATTTGCCATAGAGCAGTGTTCATCTGCCTGTGTCTCCTTTCTCACCTACTTCTGGCCTCATTTCTTCCTTTCCACTGTACCAGTGTCGCAAGTTGGTTATTTCTGTCTGTTGTAGTCCCATCTTATCCCCTACTCTCATTCCACATCACTAGTTATTCCAATTCCCTACCATTCACTTATTTACAATGATGTCCTTTTCCAGCTGCTGTACAATGACATCCTCAGTCTTGCCCCTTCACGTGTCTTTACAGGACAGTATTCCTTTACGGATCTGAAGCTGAGACCCATCTCTTTGGCCAGTCCATGCTGCCCTCAGCAGCCCTCACCTCCCTTCTCCATCCACACTCACTCCTTCCCTTCCCACCCACCCCTCTGGGCTTTCCTCTGGCTACTCCCTCTCTGATCCACACCATCGTCCCTTTCCTCTGTGATTCATGTGTAGACCCCACACACAGCTATGACTACTCCTCTAATCTTGGCTGTCTCTCTGACAGCATTTGCATTTATTTTTTGATTTGTATGTATTTTGTGGTGGTATTTGTTCTCTGGATTTAAATGCCTGGAGAGTAAGAGCATCAGGCACATGAACAAAGTGTTGTGTATTCTCTCCTTCAGCTGGTTTACTCCTATAATGACTAAGTGAATGCTGATAAAAGGAAAATGTTATTCACCCCCATATCCATGTCTTCAGCATTTCCTTAGTTTTTAACTTCTTTTTCTCTGTGTTATATGTGGGCTCTGGCAGTAATCATAGACTGGTTTGGGTTGGAAGGGACCTTTTAAAGACCATCTAGTTCCAACCCCCCTGCCATGGGCAGGGACACCTTCCACTAGACCAGGTTGCTCAAAGCCTCATCCAGCCTGGCCTTGAACACTTCCAGGGATGAGGCATCCACAGTGAGCCAGCCCATTTTGATCTATCTCAGCTTTTTCTTTTCTTTTTCTCACGAGCCTTCTCTTTATTTCTCACCTCTCACCTCTCACTATTCAGGTACCCTACCAATTGTTTCTATCCAGCTTGCCTTCTTCATTACTGTTCCTTCTATGCATATATTATCCAGCTCCACCTTTAACACTTCCCTCCCTCCTTGATTTTTCTCTAAAATGTCTTCACTTTCTCCCAGGGATAAGTATGTGTGACATCTGGATAAAAACCTGGTTAAAAATGTCATCACTTGAAAGATGAAAATGTTCACGTACTCTCTGATTTTCACCCTGCAGATTATTCTTTACTGGATTTTCAGTTCTAGCTCCTCTTTTCACCATCATTAATTACCCACCTCTTTTTCTACCACCACACTGGCAGACTCTTAAATCTGTTTTGCTGCTTCTTTCCTTTAGCCTCAGTTATGTTTTCTATCCAACCTACCCCAACTACTGAGAAAAGTTTTCTGTATCTCTTTCCCAGTAGTCTCCTGCTTCCTCTTTCAATTTCATCCTTAAAATAAAATATTAAAAAAGAAAAATAATTGGGCACTGCATCTTTATCTTCTTCTGCCTTTATCTAATCTACTCACAAACAATTTCTTTGAGTTTTACCTATACTTGAGGTATAATTTTGAATATAAGGTGCCATGCAAACAAATATTTGTCAGCATATATATATATATAAAGAATAACAGCTATGTTTAATGCACACCAGTTCTGAACCTTTAATTACTGAAAATACAATACATATGATATGGTCACTAAGTTGAACAGGACCAGAATTCTTGGAGATTGTGCAAGGCCACAGAGTTCAGCTGGACAAAATAAGAACAAATCACTCCTAGTGAAGCAGTGTGTCCCAATCATCTTAGTCCTGCTGAGCTGTGTGGCCTTGGGGAAGCCAGATGGTTCTGCTATACAAACCTCCTTTAAAGTTGAACATGACCCTGATCCAAATAATGACATTTCTGTAAGTAAGGGTTCATTGTACATCGTTTGTAGGATTAGTCAGAGAACAGGATGTTCATTATATAAAAGCAATGGAAGACACAAACTAAGACAATTTATACTCCGAGTTTTTCCAACATTTGTGTTGCAGCCAATCCAATGATCCAACTGTTTTAATTACACCTCTTGTTCAAATTGCAATAGAATAAACATGTGATCTTTTTTTCTGTAACCATAACTTGAATTCTGTTTTTATCCACAAATGTGTAGAGGCACAACCATACCACATGAAAGGTTGCACAGTAATTTAGCATTCCATCAAGCTTTTTTTTCCATCACTAATACTTTCCATATTCTCTCAACTGCTATTCTAGCCTTGAGGCTTTCTTTTGCTTCCATGTTGGCACAATCTCATGAGTGATAACTTACAAACCTTTCCTTCATTTTTTTTGACAAGGACGACTTAACACAAGATGATTTTTTTACTTCAGTCAAAATGTGAGTTCTGTTTTCTACACCGTCCTAGATTTTCAGTGACCTGCAAAGGTCACATCAGACCTTCATTTCTGGATCTACAAAATGAGAAAATGAGTAGTGTCCCATTTAGAAGGAGTAGTAAATCCAGAGCATTAAAACAGTGAGACACAAATATTCTCTGGGGATAGGGTTGTGCAAGTATCTCAAATGACTGTGCATTAGAAGGTCATAAGGAAGTTTCAGTTCAATTTATTCAGCTTTTAGTATCAGGAAGTTCCCTTTCCCAAAGAGTTTTTATTAGTCCTTTGCTTCATGTAGATGAAGGATCTTTTATGTGTAGTCTTCAGCAAATGCTGTGCTCACTTTTATATTATTTTCTTTATTCTCATTGTCACCTAAAAGAAAGGGAATAAAAGGAAATATTACCTCTTCAAGAGTTTATTTCAGTTATATCTTTATATATTTAAAGATTTTTTCTCTGAATCTTTAGAGATGGGAAATATCCATCTTATTAATCAAGGAATGGAAACTAATGTCTGTCCTTCCTGTTTGTATTCATACATTACATGGGAATAATGCACTTGTCTAATTTGTGATATGCTTTCAGGGTCAACATCCTGCAGCAGCATTGCTAAAGGCAATGTCTGAGTTTCTTTTCATGAAGGCACAAGAGAAGGAAATTAAAAGAAACATCCATTATCTGGTCTACACCTGGAGGCTCACTGCTTCATAGGGCTGGGAGACCCTCATCTTTTCACAATAAATATAAGCAGGGTGAATGTGGTTTGGGGTTTTTTTAATCTCACAGGAAGACATCTTAGGAATAGAAATCTCATTGTCCAAAGCCCAAGGACAACATAAAGCCTTTTCTGGACCAAAACTACTTAATTATTTACCGTCTATCAGGCAAGCTGCTGTTCTGCACTTAGCATCACGCTTCATTGTCTGACAGTAGAGCTGGCTGGAAACTGAAATTGAAAATCATTTTCCTTTGCTCAATTTCCTTTTAAACAGCAAAAGAATTGTGTTGATATGCCAGACTTCACTGTGAAAGCGCATTGCCAACATACGAGATCTGTCGCCAGTGGTTTTAAGAAGAGGAATGTGATTTGTCTCCTACAGGGCTAAATCAGGACACCTTCCACTTATGCTTTCCTTTAGTCTTTGCTGTGATAGACTCCCATTAATCTACGCTGCACCAATCATGTGGAAAAGGACTTGGGGGTACTGGTGGACGAAAAACTGACCATGAGCCGGCAGTGTGCGCTGGCAGCCCAGAAAGCCAACCGTATCCTGGGCTGTATCAGGAGAAGTGTGGCCAGCAGGTCGAGGGAGGGGATTCTGCCCCTGTACTCTGCTCTGGTGAGACCCCACCTGGAGTACTGCGTCCAGCTGTGGAGCCCTCAATATCAGAAGGATATTGACCACTTGGAGCGAGTCCAGAGGAGGCCACGAAGATGATCAGACGTCTGGAGCGCCTCGCCTATGACAAAAGGCTGCAAGAGTTGGGCTTGTTCAGCCTGGAGAAGAGGAGGCTCCGAGGAGACCTCATTGCAGCTTTCCAGTATCTGAAGGGGGCCTACAAGGGTACTGGGAGAGGACTTTTTACAAGAGCCTGT
The DNA here is from genome assembly GCF_000690775.1 of Eurypyga helias. NCBI lineage: Eukaryota > Metazoa > Chordata > Aves > Eurypygiformes > Eurypygidae > Eurypyga > Eurypyga helias. The sequence continues at coordinate 4,670 of NW_010251655.1, read as the reverse complement.
AGTGACAGGACAAGGGGTAATGGGTATAAATTGAAATCAGGGAGGTTTAGATTAGATGTCAGGAAGAAATTCTTCACAGAGGGGGTGGTGAGGCACTGGAACAGGTTGCCCAGAGATGATGTGGATGCCCCATCCCTGGATGTCTTCAAAGCCAGGCTGGATGTGGCTCTGAGCAACCTGGTCTAGTGGAAGGGGTCCCTGCCCATGGCAGGGGGGGTGGAACTAGATGATCTTTAAGGTCCCTTCCAACCCTAACCATTCTATGATTCTATGATGAGTAACTGAACATACTAAGGCAGAAACGAGAAAAAATAATCTTATGTTATAAAACCACTGAGGAGAGATAAGTGAGCTATTGTTAATAGGAAATTTATGAAATATTCTGTCCAGCAAAATACAAACCCAGCATTTTCTATCTTGGCCTATTTCCACTTCCATTGATACTAATGTTAATTTTACACTATTTGTAAGTGTATGTATGGCTTCGTAGTATGCATCAATATTAAAACTTTGCCTTGAGCATGCGCTCCTGCATTTTGTTGAGAAACATGCTGGTGAATTTTGCTTTTCATCAATTTACAAATAAGCAGAGATATAACAGTTTTACTAATGTATTTTGAATTCAGGTTAATTCTATGAACACTTAATGCAAATGTGTTTCATAGTATTATTTCTGATGGATTCTTTGACTCCCACAGTACTCAGTTGTGACCTTAGTGACCAGTCATATTTCAATTTCATTAGTATTAAATTGCAGAAGTAGTGAGTAAATGTGTACTTTTGGGGAGGAGGATTCATGCTGCTTTAGTAAGTATTATGTTTTACTAGTGTTTATTATACTGTTTATAGTTTTAGGGTCCAGTTCTTCTTCCTTTGATGTCAAATGTGAATCTCCTTTTACTTTCAGGATAAGCCATATTGGACCAATAAATCAGTGCATTTTCTCCATGTAGGCTTGAATTTTTGAAGATCTGTTGGTTAATCAAAACAAGAGTCATCTATAAACATTATAAGTCTGTTCAGCAACTGATCTAGCATAGGTTTGGTAGCTAAGGCCACTTTTTCAAAGCTGTTAAAGAACAGCTTTTTGGAGCAGAGTAAATCACAATGCTCCTTGAGTTTCTTCAGACGGTTATTCAATCTGCTGCACTGTGGTTATTGTGCTGATTAAAGTCTTATATACATTCTTTCGGATGTTGTCTACAAGCTGTGCTCAAACTTTCTAGTCCCTCAGGGGCACTTGCGTTGAAGGGCTAACAAAGTTTTCACAAAACCCACTATTTCCAGAGAAATTGATGTCTTGCTCACAGACTTCATTAAATATACAAGTAAGTGCCTTCATAAATATTCATAAATATTTGAGAAATGCCAAGAACAATCCAAGAAGGAAAGGAAATGTCTGCAGAAATGCTTTTAATAACTGTACAGCTCAAATGTACTGCAAGTTGTTTCTATATCAAGCAGCCCACTGTTTGCATGGCTCTTTTACTGGGTCACAGAGCTATAAGTAAAATGTCACATCTTAGCATTTAATAAAATCCACAGCATGGCCACTTTATCACTGTAGCCTTGATGTCACAGAATCTCACAGGTATTTCTAAAATACAGCTTTGAAGTAGTTATGAGGAATGGACTTAGGAAAAAACCATGTCCATAAATTTTGCAAGATCAGGTCTTATTCAAAATTACTGGACTGATAGTATCAGATGCTCCAGTTTCCTTCATGTATGTCAGATCAGGACCAAATTTCACTGTAAAGCACAAAAATTGCTGTGTTCAGATCCTGTTTCCTTAAGCCTGTAGACGTTCCTTACCCTCAATGACAAGATGTCTGGAGAGCTGGGAGGGACAACTGAAGTCTGACTTTCCTGATACCTGTGTATTTAAGAAGTCCTTGATTATCTGTAGTGCATCAGCACAAAATCTGAAATAAAACATTTCCAGTATAAAAACCTGATTATAATTCAGTGCAAAAGCGCGATGCGGATACATTTAAAGAAAATGTATGTTCTAATGATTTTTTTTCTGATCTGTAGCCATGTGCAGTGGCATGAGACTGTTTCACAGAAACATCTGATTGAATTTACCAGCTACAAAGCTGATAACTAAACGTGTTATCTTACCGAATAGCAACGAAAAGCTTATATGAATTCTGCCAAAAGAGAGAATTAACTGCTTTCATTGAGGAATTTATAAATTTAGTATAAAATGAAATCACTCTTACATGTTAAGGACTTTGCTGCAGAAATAGCTCATGCATTACTCTTAATCTGAATTCCATCCACAAAGAAAGTCCTTTCACTCAGTATGGAAATATTCTTGCACACAAGTTAACGGGTCCATTGGGAAGATGTAGGCTACAGCTCAAGTTAGCAGGGTTGCTGGATGCTGTTAATCCGTTCACTATTTACATTGTCTTGTCACAGCTGTGGCTTCTTTCACTCCAGCTAAATTAACTTAGGCATTAAAGTCAAAGAGAACTCTCTTGGATATACTAGGGGGAAAGGTTGAGAAAGGAGATAAGGCTTCCTGGTTTGATAGCTGCTATGGTCAGAGGAGCTGATGGCACTCACTGAGGTGTATCCAGTCTCTTCCTTATGTCATAGCTTTGTCAATAAATCCACTTAATTCTTCCAAACTGCTCCATGGGATCCCCTGGTGTATTGGTTGGAGATGTGTTCAGTTGCCCACTAGTGGATGTCAGGCATTTGAGATGCCCAGGATGCTGGAGACACAGGGTTACAGATACAACTCAGAGACTGGCAGATACAACCCAGGGCTTGTGAGACACTTGTGCTCTTTGGGTGGCATCTGGAGGTACTCTTAGGCCATCTCAACTGGCACCTGGTGCCTGTGTCTGAGCAACTGAAGCTGGCCCTTCATCTCTGTTGGTGATAATGGGAGCTTAGATCCTTCAATTTAGACATCCAAAAAGTTTGGTCTGCAACTGACCCCTACCCTGATGGAGGTATTGTTTTGAACTGCCTCAGCAAAATTTGCTGGAGCCCATTTCTCAAATCACTAAGATGTCTGAAGAGATGGGTTAGCAGTTTCAAGGATATGCTATCATAAGAATTACGGTGATAATAAAATTTTATTTTATCATGTTGTAATATTAGAGCAATTTGATTATTTCAAGTGATTAATAAAATATTAAATGCCAAGGACTGATGAGGCTGTCCAGGTGGATTGCTTGAATAATGTGGAGAGTAGGGGAACAGCTGCCCCAGCGGTTGGTGGCTGCTACTGTGGCGACATCTGAAGGCTCACAAGCTGTTACAAGAAATGGAAATTATTCTTCTACATTAAGTATATCCCACAACATCTACCAATAAAACTAATTTTTCCTATTGCCCCCAACTTCTGCATGACTGCCCAGCTTCATTGCAGGGTCAAGGTCTCTCGTGTAGATGTTGGTGGCCATATTTGGCTGTGGTGGTTCCAGGTGTTATTGTCCTCAGTCTGGCCCACTGGTTGCGGCTGGTATCCCTGTACCTGCAGAGGAGAACCGATGCTTGGACTTTAGCTCCCTCACATCAGAGTTCAGTGTGTCAAGTTAGGTTTAATCAAGTTTCAAAATTACTTTTCCTTTGAAGTAACTTTGCAACCATGAGGACTGATATGCTTATGCATACAGGCCCCAGAAGGATTGGGGTTGGCCTTATGGTCTTATGGTTTAAGCTACAAGGAAATGTGACACATTTAAGGTTCATGGGGAATCACTGATGTTTGCATGAAGTTTTGTTCAAGCACAAGTCACAAGTGTCCAAAACCCGCAAAAGACCATGAATTGCCTCTAAGTGGTGAACCACATTTTCCCTTTAAATGCCACAGAACAACAGCCATGGAAGTTCCCAAGGACAAGATCCAGTAATACCTGCCAGTGAGAGCAGACACAAGCCAGCAGACACCCCAGCTAACACTGGAGTAACAATTCAATGAAGATTTGCAAATGCAGGATGAATTCACAGCAAGTCTGCTTCCAGACTTTTGTAGATCAAATGAAGCATTTCACACACCTGTAGGAATTGCCCCTCCTGATGAAAAAAAGGGTGAGGCATTTGGAAGTCAGCATAAAGAATGTGATAAGCTTCAATTTATTTTTTTTTTTTTTGCTTGTCTTAAAAACAGTTTGCAAATCATATTCCATAGGGTGTAGAGAGAGATTAAATAGCTTTTCTATAATGATTTATTTGTGATTGTTCAATTGTTAAGTATGTGGACATTAATGAAAATTATTTCTGTTGTGGATTAGTTGCAGGATCTCATGTATATGGTAGAAAAGCACAAGAAAAGAAAATATTATTTTGTTTTCCAGGAACAAGAAAAAACAGATTCTTAGACTGCTACATGGTAGATCTAATGGAGGAAAAGAATTCCTGGAAATCAGTGCACAACAGAAAACAAAACTGCACATGCTCACTTACTTTTGATTTTTGAGTTTGCACCATAAAAGTCATGGAGAGTAGAGTGAAACTTAAAGATGCAGAGGGAAATGAAAATAAAAACTGTGCTGATACCTTTTGAAATCCATGCAAACTGAAGCAGGTTTTCTTCTCCAAGGAAAGGCTTTGCAATAAAGGTATGTAGGGACATACCTAGTTATCATCTAATGTCTGATTACAGACTAAAGAAAGCTTAGAAGCCCCATGTGCTGGGTTCAGCCAGGA
>NW_010251654.1:0-23948 GCF_000690775.1 Eurypyga helias | reverse complement strand
CCAACTTCCTCTTCGTTGGGATGAAATGTTATCTGAAATGTTGAAAGACCCCCTTTAAGTTAGGCACTATATATACACAGAGAGACGTGATACTATACAGAGGGCAGACATGGGCTTAGGTAACAACATTATTCTCCAGTTTTACAGAAGAGGTTGCCTAAGTTCAAGGGATGAAATAACTCAGCCCATACCTCATGGAAGGTTGTGACAGGGCTTAAACTAGCCACAGATCCAAAGTACCAGCCCAGACTGTTTCCCCAAGAACATCTCTCATCTACTGTTGGTTGAATCTTGTTTTTTGAAAACAGAAAGTTGAAAATTCAGACAACTCCTCTGAATGCAAAGTATAACAGAAGGGATTCTGACTAGACTTCTAAGGGTTCTCTATGAGAAGCACTTATCCTTTGCCATAGTGTTTTTCTCACGTCTTTTAACATTGTTCTTCAAGGTGATATGGAAGCAAAAAGGAAAAGTCACTGTGACACACCACTTTTCATATATGAATCCCTTGTTCTGATATATTTGGGGATGAAGTCCAGCATACAGTCAATAATTTTAACATTATCTAGTAGTCAGCAGAAATTTACCATTTTTCCAGTTCTGCTGCTGTGCTTGTATGACTCTGTTGCTGAAGTAATAATTTTGTGTTAACCTAACCTCTGTGGCAGCCTAAAGCATGGCAGAAGCTGACCTTCTATGGCAGAAACTCAGCTCAGCTGAGAAATTTCTATTCTTTGTGCTCAACTCTGAACCAACAGAGATAGCAGGACCAAAACTCTACCTATTCTCTGTCTTGCTCCAACATGCTGACACCAGGGAAGCATGAACAGCCACCTCTTTTTCACCAGTGCCACCACAGGGCAGAAACTGAGAGGAAAAGTGAGTTTCTCTCTCCTACCTTACTGCCAACCAGCAAACACCTAGGCTCATGGGGAGATCTGGTCATGAACCTGTGAAGGGCTGGGACTCATCAGGTCATGAATAGTAGACGAGACCATGCACTTCCATTGAGCAGGCTCTCTTCGGCCATACATTAATCATTATTGTGTCCTCTTGAGGCTTCTCAAACTGCAGCAGCAAATTTTTTTTTTAGCCCTGTCAGCTTTTAACACTACTGCTCTGGAAGGGGCACAGTCACTGCCAGTCTTCTCCCTCTTGGTAGCTATCTGGGCCATCTGTGAGGCGACGCTCACCTGTGGCACACCAAACCTTGAGAAGAATGACAGCAAATACCTTTGTAAAGCTATCATCTCCAGTTAGGTGGCCTCCAGGATCATATCCTTGTACTCCTTATTTCCTCATTACACCCCAGCATTACTAAGGCATCTCCACTTCACAGTTAAAATTTTAACCCCTTTCCTTGGAAAAGGACACAAGGGTTATGTTTACCTATGAAAGGAGGGGGGCACAGCTACAATTTCTCTGAGGCTGATCTGAAAAGCAAAACCAGCCCAGCTGACTTAACGTGCCAGTATTCAGTTGAAACAAGAGAAAAGCTAAGTCACTTACTTCTTGCGTTGCTGAATCCCTGCAACAACGAGGAAAACAATTCCAGCCACAATGACAGAAAGAACAACACCAAATACGATAAGCCAGACAGGCGTGGAGGGTTCAACAGGAGGCGATAAGGTTGAGGCTATCTTTAGGAACTGCAGTGTTTTGTCACTCAATAGGAAGGCACTGTTGATTCTGTTCCGGTTCATCCTTCATAAGAACACAAAGAACATCACAACCCTTTAAAAAAGGTATTTTATCAGTTTAAAAATAGAAAAAAAAAAAAAAAGAATTTTCATGTGTGTGCTGCAATTCTGGCAGGGCTGAATCTGATGCAGCATGATGTTGGTAGGACCTTCACTTTAACACAGAACTTGTCAATAATCCACAGACACCCACACACTTGCAGGGTTTTGAACACCAGACTTTCCCATGTATTTATCCGAAAAATTGAGAAATACAGGCGAGACCTGAAGTACACTATTGTTATTTATTCCTGTTTTGGACCATGTGCTGAAGATACAGCAGGTTGTAATCTGTTGTCTTGCTCATGCAGCATTCAAGGTTAGCATGGGAGTGGCAGATCTACCCTGCAAGGCTCAGAGGATTTACTAATTCATGCCCCCTGGTTCCTCAAACTGAACCATCCTGCATGTTATGAGATGGTACCTCTGCTCATGTTGCTGTAGATTTTCTTAGATCTGTGATGTAATAAAACAGGATACAATTTGGTCCAGAAGGATCCACCCCTACTGCCAACAAGCATTCTTCTCAGCAGGATGCAGCTTAAGGGATTTGCACTTTGCACATTTTTTTCCATTATGAGAAACTAAGTCTGAGAAATACGCTTTTTCATATGAATAGTACAACTGCTACCCTTTAATGGATTCCTTCACCCACATTCACTGCTTCTAAGCATTTGCAGGTATTTCTGGATCTGAATCTAAGCAGCCTTAAGAGGCTTTAGCAGCATCTTTTGTTAGCTTTTTCAAAACATTAAAAATTTTTGAGAAAATGTATGACATTGTTGGTCTTGAGAGATTCTTTTTGATTGCAGTTGTATGATTTGCAGCGCTCTATCTTGTATACCAATCAATTTATTTATCATAATGCAAGTATTTCCTAAGAACAGATATATGGGAAATAAAGGTAAGATTTTGTAAATTTCTTTTCTTGGAAATCGTAATGTTTGAATGTCCCTTAAACAGGATGTTCTTGGCATTAAGGGAAAGCTAGCATTCCTGGAGAGGACTGAAAGCCATGGTATATTAAAAGAGTTATTATACAGTAAGCTGTCTGATTTAGAAAAGATTTTCATCCTTATTGATATGAAAGGATCATTGTGAACAGCTGAAATAAACATTGTTCACCCTCATCTGAGGGCTGGAATTACAGAATTATGTGCTGAAACACATGAGCACAACTACAGGTGCATTTCCTGTTTGTATATGCAAAATATACCTTGTGTATATTTATGCAAGATCTTGGGTCTCATACAGAGCTCTGAGAAGATTTACCTTTCTCTTTATTCTGACTTTGTAGAGAATCTCATACAATAAAATTCTGGTCCATGGGTAGTGTTCTGATGTGCTACTGCAGTTAGAATAATGGTTTGGTATGGAAGCCTGCAATCAGAAGCAACTGAACAAAAAGTACTGTAGTTTTATAGACCGTTCTATTTCTAAGTTTCTAAATGAGGTAGGAATTAAAACTTTTCATAAATAGCATATTCTTTATCAGGTGACAGACAACAGTTAAAAACCAAACATACTATAATAGCGTCCAATTTCTGTGGCAAACAGGGCACATAAAAGGCTTAAATAAATCAGCTTATGCTACCAAAAGTATCAAAGAATAACAGAAATGCAAAAACCCTGCATTCCAGCACTCTTACAGAGAGCTTCAGTGAATAAATAATCTGCTTCCTCCACTAATGCTATGAAGCTATTGTTTGGAGTCTCTGTAGGAAATAGTTTAATCTGCTCATAAGCTTAAAAGTTAATCTTTCCTAAAGAACGCATACTCATTCATCAGGAATTAGGCATTACACCTCCACAGAGATAACATGCATTTTCAAGACAAAGTACAGAATGCCTAAAAACAAAGAGGTCTGTTTTCCACTCCGTACATGAGCTATGCTGCTTGTGGGAGTCATCCCTGCAAACCCCTTACATAGGTTTGGCAGTCTACAGAAGTCAGATTATCCACTTTTAATTTTTCTCTCTTCAGCTCCACACTCTTGCTTTTATTGGCTATAGAATGCAATATTTAGTAGAAAGCAAACCGATCTGTACCCCACAGTACTTTGTACAAGCAGCGCTCAGCTGTGATATTGACTGGCAGTCTAGAAAGAGCTGGTATGAAAAGAATGTGAGTATAAGAGTGTTCAGGCCAAGCTGGGACACAGCCAGCTCAGCTTGTGTGAAGAGTTAACACAAGCTCTTCCCATGTGAAAGCTGGCTTCTAAATTAAGTCAGATAAACCATACTTGTCCAGGACAGAAAGGCAGCCTGTGGTCATTAGTCCAGGTCAGTAGTGGATGTGCACATGGCATGCAATTAAAGTTAAATTATATAAATCCCACCCAGGAAGTGTGCAATTCCATCATCTGAGAGAGAAGGCTCTCTTGCTGGGAAAGGTAGCAGCTGGATGAGAGCAGTGTATGTGCCATGCACCGGATCTCAAATTATGGGTAGGGCTCTGGAAAGGGGCTAGATTTCTTCCGAGGGTCCAGCATTAAGACTCCTTCCAAAGTTATAACCCAAAGCTCACATGCTTTACATTCCGTGAGACTGTTAAAAATCCTTCTAATCTCACATGCATGAAAGACCACTGACCCCTTGGTGTTTTAACTGCTTGGATTGATTCATCCTTAAAGAGGCAAAGTGTTTGTTCATGTGAGGCCCAGAGGGAGAAAGCATCCTCGGTCAGCAGGGAAGGAAAGGTTGCAGAAGCAGTGACTGTACCTGATGGCTGCCTCTACCTCACTTCCAGGAACAGTTGTCACATCTTTGGAAGAATCTGTGACCACAAACCAAAATGATACCCGATCCGTCACGTTGCAGAGCAGCACATTGGAAATTCTGCAGATAGTTAAAATAAAAATCACTGAAGAAGCATGGAAGGAATTATTGAAATATTTCAGATATTCTTAAAATATTGCTTTTATCTAAAAGGGGAAAAATTCTTACTTTTAAAAAAGTTAACAGCTAACGATTAGGGAAGAAATATCACTCACAGCATTTCCCATCTCTCAGTATGATGAAAAAAAAAAAAAGCTTATTGAGACCAAACCTGAGCCTTCAAACAAACTTCTGCATCTATTACAAATTTGCATGGTCTCGAACATACATTTAGCATAATACAATGTAAAAATACATATTTTTGCATCTTAATCATCAAGGCTATGGCAAAGACCACATAATGGGGGAAATCAATTGGTGAACTATGAATTTTGGTTTTGACAGCTAATACCACAGGAATCAGGTATGAGGTATTCCCCACATGATTTTCAAGTGATTCAGTCCCACAAGATACATTTATTGAGGGGAAGAGCAATGAAATTGATGTTCATAGAATCACGGAATGGTTTGGGTTGGAAGGGACTTTAAAGATGATCTAAACGTATGAAGATGAAGCCAAACATATGTAATATACAGGAAATGTGTAAGGTGGTATTTATTACAGCATGACAAGGAACATAGTACATACAAAAGAACAGCCAAAGCCTTTATGAATTCAATTGCAGATAGCTAGAGAGAGAAAAATGAGCGGGGGTGAGCAGGGGGGTGTGGGGGCCGGGGTGAAGGTATTTAGTTCTATATCACTAGTAAATAACCCAAAGAATTTGACTCAGGATTATGATTTACTGGCCATGCCCAAGCAGTGAGCAGATATTCTGACAGTCCAGGACCAAGAATTAGGATTGTTTTTCTTTCCAGAGAGCAGCGTGGACGTGGTTCACCTTTGCACGAGGCCTACCCTGTCCTGACAGGCGTCGCTTGCAGTGACCAGTCTTCAGATACTACCTGCTGGTCCGGGGAAGGGAACCCTGCAGTGAGCCAGGGAAGAAGAACGCAGCTCCTCTTTCAGTTAATTACAGTGATGGCTGTAACACTTGTTACCAACTAAATAATTGGTTTTAAAGCTTGGCCTGTTCATCACCCAAAGGCAAGTTGTCACATTGCCTCGGCAGTCTCTGGGAACAAGTCCCGGCGCAGAGTGCTGCTGTGCAGGGCCACCTGCTGGCTAATTACGAACTTCATTAATTGACCTCCGCAGTGGCCTGAGGAGCAGGAGGCATGAAGTAGAAAGGAACAACGTATGGGAGCCAAAATTGCCAATGAATGTCTAGTCTCCCTCCAGAAAAGAACGAGTTCACTTTTAAGTCAGAGCAGGGACTGGCTTAATCACGGTTATTCATTATAGGTATCCTGCAGAAATATTTATTGCTGAAAGATTTTTTGGGTGGTGTTTTGGGTGCTTTGGGGTAGCACAACCTTTCATTTCACAGAGAGGATATGTATTCCATAGAGACAAGCAATAAAACAGAAAGCAATGATTTTGCAGAGTTGAAATACCCATGTATACCTCTCTGGGACAATGTCAATTTTGCAAATACAGACAAATTTTACAGATAAAAGAGGAAAACCATCCTCTGGAATTTGAAAACATTCACATCAGTTTGCTGGCAACAGCCATAAGATGAAAGCAGATTTATTCCTCCCAAAACAAAAGCAAAGCAGAAAACTGACAGGAGGGGTTTGAAAAGAGCCTACTTTAGGTTGGTGGCTGACAAATTCTTGCTGACTTCACAGAGTATCTAAAATTGCATCTGCAGAGGATGTATTCCAGCAGGAAAATTTATAACAGTAGGACCTAAATCTTCATGCTACTGCAGTTCTTTATGTTGAGATTTACTTGGCACAATCAAAAACTGGTCCAGGTAGAAAATCTGGGTTTGTGTTGCCCTACAGATGTTCTCAAAATGGAGTGAGTGCGGAAAGTTTGACCCCCAAAGAGAAAGATAAATTTGGTAGATGAAGACTGGCAGAACACCCTGACTTCCTCATTCTCATTCAGAGACTCAGAGAGACTCTTCAACTTGGGGTCTTCCCCAAAGTGTCAAGGGCTTTCAGCTTGAGATAAGTCATCATTTTGGGCAGCTTTTCTCTTTCTCTAGAGCAAACAGTATTTAATCAGTTGGGCAGCGAGGCTCACACTGGGATGTGCAGATTTTGCCTCCTTTCTGCTCCCTGTTGTTGTCTAAAACCCTTGCTCGATTATAAGCGTCCAAAACCTGGCTTCACTGCCACTTTTTCATCAGTGGAATCTGAATGCTGTAAATCCTTCCAGGCTCCAAAGACAATAATACTGCTTACGAGAAGTTCAAAAGGGATTGAGTAAACACCGAAACAGACTGGTTCAACAAGCTCCGGCGTAATTTCTTTGCAGCAGATACACCTTTTTTTTTCCTGTGCTATCTGTATGTAGGTTTGATTCACAGCATGCAGAAGCATTAAAAAAAACTATAACTTTACACTGGTTAGATTTCAGAAATCCCAGTTCTTCATGCACTATGCTATTTAATTATACTTGTAAACAAATATATGGACATCTTTTTATTTCCTTAGAAAGTGACAGACTTTTGCCATGATGATTAGAATTCTGTTATTGTCAGAATAACAAGAATTGGTCCTGGCCTTATGGCACCATGGCAAAAGTCCAAAATTGCATTTTCTTTAATATACATAAGACCAGTGACTAGAGGGCAGGAAAAACTGATGGTTCCTGGGTCTGAAATATTGTTTCTTATGGAGATTTAAAAGATTTTTTAGGGGTAAGGAAGAGCTGCCAGAGACTCAAAGCCAGCTGTGCGACTACAGTGGGAGAACCACAGCCCCAAATCCCAAGCGCCTATTTCCAGCTCTCCCAAAAGCATCAGGACTCTTCCAACCCAGTGCTGCACAGCTGCTCCTACAAAGGAACATTATTTTCTTCCTTTTTGTGAGCTGCAGCCATGGGATCACATTGATGTAATAGCTTTAACTCTATAAGCTTATTTTAATGTTCTAAATGGTCACAATATTTTTAGTATCAAAATATCCTGTTTTAGGAAAATGGTGAGTGTTGGTGATTTTTTTTTTTTGTTTGTTTCCTGGTCGCTTCATGAGGAAAACTGCAGCTTTTTTAATCTGCAAACAGGGGGAAGATGTACCAAAAGTAGATTCTGTTACTTGAAAGAAAGTAGATGTGATCACATTCTTTCTGCTCTAAAGATTAACTAGTCTCAGGCCCAAAAGAGATGCATATTATTTCAAATGAGTCACTACAGACGATCATTTTTTAACACTGAGAGATCAAAGGTTGGCTTATGCAGTTCATGCATGTATGTATTGAGAATTGAAAGGCCATATATAGAGCAGGAAACAAAGGATTTTTATTTCTCCACTGAAGAAGAAGTATTTATTTTATCTGTATTAATAATAACTACTGAGTAATTTGATGGATTATGCCTTTCTTCTGTTTCTCACAAACCTGAAAATTTGACAAGCCTTTCAAATATTAAGCACAGCTCCATGATTTATTAAATTTTAGTTTAGCAATTAACTTTAGAGAACATGAGATGCAATGTGCAACCCTGTCCATTCTGTGTTGGGTCAGCCAGTGATTACACAAGTGCAACAATAACATCGACCGTGGTTCCCAGCAGCACGTTCAAATGCTTGTCATTACAGACTGGCTTTAATCCAGGTTCAGGAGCCTAACAAAAGGTGACTTTGGATCTCAAAAATTATGGGACAGGCTGCAACAATGGTTATGCTGATCCACCAAATTATCTGGGGCTTGATCCAGCTTGCGGAAATTAATGGCATTTGGGCGCATGTGGGAGTTAGTTGTGGCTGTGAGTTACTGCAGGGCTGTGGGTGTGTTAGAAATTAATGGGATGTTAAAGGGGAGGTTTGTCACATCCTGACTATGGGCCTCTGCAGAAGTTATACCCTGGCAGAACCAGTATTTGGTTATGTAAAATACTGGTGAAATTTTCATAAGTATTTATTTTGCCAAAAATCTTTAATTAACCAGATGCAAAATTTGGGTATACCTAGATGCTACCAGAATGCAGTCACAAGCAATTTGTTTGTTCTTTTATGACAGAATAATCAGACTATGACAGAAATATGACAGAAATAAGTCATCGATCTTTTACGTCTCCCAAAGGAAACCTGTTGGCATCCATCTGTGAAACTCCTGTAGTGTTTGGTAATGTACTTGCCCCAGGCTCCTGCTTTTGCTTCCCTCTCCACCACACTGTGAGCCCCTGCCACTGTCCTTACCGACTGCATAAGAGTGCCGCTCCTGTGTGCACAGCACGGCATGCTGCTGTGCCACTGGGATGCAGCGTGCTCCCGCACCTCCGTACCCATTGCAGAGGAGATGGAGATGAAGCACACTCCGTCCTCCGTAGCCAGCTCCTTCCAGCTGCCAGCCACAAGGGTGGGGAAAGGACTGCAACAGGATGGAGGCTTTCATAGTTTTCCTGCTCCCACGCAACAGACAGGTTATTTAGGGTGTAGTGGAAGGTTCATCTACCTCTCCATCACAGAAGAGGGACTCTGAGGTCCCTTGGGATTTGGGATAGATTTACAGATAGGAAACTCCTCAGCCTGCTGCCTAGTAAGTTGTACCAGGTCTCAGAGCTGCCGAGCTGTACTTCAGCTGGCGTGCTGAAGGTATGACCCCAAAGGTATCTAGAAATTCTAGAAAAGTTATCATTTAAACCTCCGACATATTCACCAGCGAGTTATACCCCAGGAGGAAGTCCTACATCATCTTAAAAATAGGTAAAGATGTCCACACCTAGCTGATTCCAAATATTATATTGACTTCTCCTTTGATAAACATAGTAGCAGGAAATAATTGATGTGTGCAACCCCATCTCCAAACTGGAGTAACACTGACATTATCATATTTGTCCATAGAAAAAATTGTTAAATACTGTTATTTCCCAGGCTGGATAGAGATAACTTCCATTAAAACTTTAACTCCTTTCACACTGGCTTGATTTTTTTTTTCCCATTCCTGCACCAAGATTTCCAGTGTTAGTTGAGTCTGCAGAGAGCCACGGTGCTTGAGGAGGAGAAAGATCACTGGCTTCTGACACAGGTTTTTTCCCACGTGATAGCACAATGACTTTGAAGAAAGAGAATAATAGAAAAAAGGGACCTGAGACTAAAATAAGTATACAAAAGCAAATCTTTATGGATCAGATACTGGATAAAAACTCTGCTAATTTGAAAACCCGAGAAAAAGCCCTGCATAATGACCTTTAATTAGCTTGTATCTTAGACTTATTTTTTGTAAGTGTCATTTTAATTATGTGTGGTAGCATACTTGGCTGTTTTTGCTAAGTTTGGTGTAATGGCTCTTTTGCTCAAAGGAGACAATTTCTGGGGGATAAAAACAAAACAGCCAGGAATGGAACACTCTTGCTACATGGAAGGGGAAAGCACCTTCTATTTAAGAGAAAGTGCGGCAGGCATGATAATCACCCTGTGACTGAAGTCAACTAATATCTTTGCAAATGTGGAATATGCCCCATCTGATGCAATGACAGCCTGAAGCAGGTTTTTTCTAAAGTAAACTGAGAACCTTCTCCTCATTAGCCTACCAGAACCATAAATCTTTCCTTTAGAATTGAAAAATAATGAAAAAATAATGTCTCTATAAATACACTTACAAGGTTTCTTGTTTAAGAAAAATAAGAACACACTGAAAACACAGCTTGCTAAATGGTCTCGGTCTAACCTGGTATCTAATTTCATAAGTAGAAAGGATCAGAAGCCTGAGAAGAATATTCAATACCTCAGGGTAGTTTTAATCCCAAAACCAATTAAAGGCTGATTTATGTCTGAACTGCAGCATCTGAAAGTTCTTTATGTTAGGTAACTCAACTGCTGCAATATCAGGGATAGATAACAGAACACAGCATTAGCATAGCTATCCACCTTCCAGTTCTCCGAGTCAGCTCATCTCCAGCACATTGCTGGAGCTGTGATCTAAGAAAAGGTGCACCAAAGCTCCTTGTTCAAGGATCTGTGCCACATTTCTTGACCTTGCCAATGTGCCCCTTTCACCTCTCCCCAGTACGGTCTCGACAAGGTGTCATGTCTTCCTGCCAGATTCTGCTAGAGCAAACTGGCACAATCCCACTGAGATCCACAGCTGTGTCACTTCACATCCACAGGGAGACCGGTCCAAAGCTTAAGTGTTGCTTCACACAGAGAGAGTGTGATGTTTAACATACATCTGGGTGTCAAAGAAACATAACGGAATGGTCTGGTTTTTAGAAGCTGCATATAGTGATTTCTACAGTTCAGTACAGCAGAGTACGGGCCACTACATGCAGCATTGTTAATAAGTACAGGGCAAAAGAGAGCAGATGCTTACTGAGTTGTGCTCTTGCTGGAATATTTTCTCATTGCAAAAGCCACCATTGCTTTGAAGAGGTACTCCTCATTGGCATCCCAGGCATACTGTAAAGGAAGACAGAAAATAACAAGTTTCAGCACCAGTGCTGGCAGTGCAGAGAGGCAAAACACTCACCAAACCTGAAATGCTATATTGATCAAGAAAATGAATAAATTCTCTGGTTGTGCTACAAAAATAAATTCCTGACCATTATTTAGCGTGCACAAAGGACTTATTCTGATGGCTGTGATAAAGCGCAAAGCATGTTTCGTAAAACTGAATGACTTGAATGTTTCTGAAAGCTAACCAAATGGAACTGTAAAGCTTCTGGTACCAAAGACAAGGTGTATTACTAGAATTCTCCCTACACAGCTGCACCCATGGCCTTGTCTCTTTTGCTGGATAAACCATGTTTAAGCAGCAGGTTTAATTCACTCTCAAAGACCATTTGGCTCTCCCCAGAAATTTAAAAAAGCTAATGTTGAAGGTAGTCTCTGAGAGTTGGATGTCAGGACAGTAGGAAATTAAATGAGATTATGGCCTTATTGCTGCACACCATCCTTGCAAAAAGAAGTCTGACTCGACTATAGTATAAATTACTACCTCACTCGTGAGACAAAAGAAAGAATAAGAAGTGAAAAAACTCCAGAACCTGTTCTCTGTTGTCTTGATGAAAAATCATGCTTCCATAATTTCAGTATTCTGAGATAGCTTCACTAGGTTCCCCTGGGCTTCCATTCACAAATGCAATTCTAATGACCTGTAAGAACTGCAAGAACTGCACCTATTACATTTTTATAACAAGGACTAAGGCATACTGATAGAATTTCCCCTTTCAGCAGATTACAAAGATTAATAGTTCCTTTGAATGATATTAATGGAGGTTAGAGGCAGCTTTCTTCAGTCAATCAGAACACAAATCTAATCTTTAACTTTCAGCATTAAAAAAATCTGCTCTGTAATCATCCAAACCAGAAACCCAATGGTGTGGATAGTTAACCCTGTTGACAACTTGGAACTACTTTTTCATGGGCCTTTTATAGCACATTCAGAAACCACAAATGCACCTCAAAAAGCAGTAAACAGCGCTGAAAATGACAAATTTTAATTCTGGTTTTTAAATTCTGATTCTGGATGCATGGAGCTGCAACCTCTCTGAGGAAAGAAGGAATACAACTTCTGGGCATCAGCCCTCACTTTGCTTTAACATCCTGTGGATTGGGAATGTGAGCAGGGAAGGAGATAGCCATTTAAAGGGCAGAAAGCCATACTGATCACATTTATTATCCCTAGACAAATGATGTGTTGTGACATGGTCTCTCTGTGACACAGTAGGAAAGGGACAACAAAGCTGAGCAACAAACAACTTGAGCATCATTAAAATCCAGATGCAGTGCTGAGGATCTGGGTTCTAATTCACCACTCTTGCCTTGTGAATGAAAGAAGGTGTAAGCATGCTGTGATAATGCATGCCAGTCTGGGAACTTAAACTGGAAAAAAAAAGAAAAAAAGAAAAAAAGGAGACTCTCTGAAAAGAAATTACAAAAGCCTGTATTCTGATCCCACTGCACTGATGAAAACATGACAGCAATGACAGCAACTAGTACTAAAAGAAAAAGAGATAATGTAGTAAAGGAATTAATACAAATGAGAGCCATGACACTATTTATTGTAATTTTAAAGACATCTGCGTTTAAACCATGGGGCACAATCTGCAGCACTATAAGGGAAGATCTTCCTTTTCCTGTGTGTAGTACTACTGACTGAGTCCCTACATGCCATCTGCAGTCTTTGAGAACAGGACCATAATGACAGAAAAAAAAAAAATCATTTGTTATTCAGTGGATTAACCCAGCTGTAGAAATAATTTAATCAGTTGTCTTGAAAATGGATAATGATGAAGCACACTCCATTCCATGCTTACATGGGCACAGATGCAATGCAGCACTACCGAGTATATGTACTCGATATGTTTTAGTGCGGTACATGTATATATACATATTCCCACCCTTTCTCACTATCAAGTATTCAGTTTTTATAAATAATACAGTAGCCTAGAGCTTCTTTAAGTCATAGTAACACAAACGGTATCTCAAAACAAGCCAAATAATTTCTAGTGAGGAGCCCGGCCTCAGCTGAAAGAGGGGGAGGAGACCGGCAGAGAAACCTCAACAGAAATCAGGGGGCTGCTTGAGTGAGGAGAAGATGCTGCAGACAACCTACTGGGCAGAAGGGCAAGAAGCCCCAGGAAAGAGGTGATCAGATTGGAGGTAGAAGAGATGGAGATGGCTGTGGTCTCCATATGAACAAGAACTTCTGTACATGACTGCATGCAGGAATATGCAAAGGTGGGGGTCAGGAAACAAAATAATGAGGAGGAAAAGTACAGCAAGAATATCTTTAATAAACTGTATCAGCTCAGGACAAGTGGGAACGAATTGCCAGAAGTCAATTTCATCAGCTTTCTCTGGTCAGAGGGGTAGGTGCAAAGAAACCTGGATCTTTCTACTACGGGGCTTTACCAGTTCAATCTTTATACTCCAGTCGCAAAGGCCTTGGCTTAGTTGCACTTGCCATCCTTCGTATGTTAAGGAGGAGCAGAATTAGACACAGCTGACTCTGAAAGCCAGTCTTAAGTGCCTGTTAGTGAAAGAGGAGGTTGATGAGATAATGGGCAAAAGATGACGATGCAGATTGCTGTTGGAATGAAATGCGATCCTAGTGCTCTAAGGAAGACAGATTTTAAGTTAGCAGAATGAGACTATAATAACACAAGATTGCCCTGAGCAACCTGACTTGATTTCAGTGTTGTCCTGAGCAGCAGGGGACTATGGACCTTCCAAGGTCCCTTTGCCTCCCAATGCTCTGTTTTAACCACACAGCCATCCAGACTGCAGTGTGGCAACAACATGTGAACACACTTCTGGGTCCCATTTGGTGGAGAGACACCAGGTGCATGTCAGCCTTTTTCCCCTTCATCCTCTACTCTGGGAACAGCCTGAATTGACGAGCCAGAAGGGAAGCGCACCTTCTACTTCACCTGGCTGCAGCCCTGATGTGCCAGCTCTTTGACTCCTACCCTTAAACTGAGTGGTGACACGGAGACTTCTTAGTGCACACCACTTCTGCTCACTCCCTAGTTGTCTTTGGCTCTTTTGAATTAACTTCCTTCCACTCTGCTCACTCCGTGAGTAGGAAAAAACACATGGCTAGCAGGTATTCCAGAAGTTTGAGTGCATACAGTTCACAACATCCACAGAGAGACTCATAAATCACCTTCCTTCCATTTAGGCTTACAGACACTCTGTTTCCTCCCACCGGTTAGCAAACAATATCTCTGTCAAGTACACACATTATTTGCAAATAAAATGATAGCAGCTAAACACTTACTGTACCTTAGCTGCTCTTTCCAGCTCCACTGTGGTAAGAACTATATAAATACACTAAATGGCACTCCTTGCCTCAGAGCACAGCCCACCTTGTGAACAAATTAAAAAATGGTGTCCTGTCTTTATTAGCATCACACAAAGCGGAGGGCATGCGCTAAACCAAGTGGCAAACCACACTAACCTACTTCCTATGCCCCTGAATGTCTGCTGGAGCTTTCCTGCCAGTCCTGGAGCAAAATGCCCACAGTAGGAGCATTTTCTGTTATCACCTAGCTTGAAGTGACTTGGAAATGACAGGATTCAACAGCAAAGCATCATACCCAGATATTCTAAGCTGACTGTGTCCTATTGTGATACAATAGTATTACCCTTTTCACTAAAATAAATAAAATTTATAAGTAAAGTGTCCAAAATTCTTCAATCAAAATGAATTTCAGTTTGAGAGTAGTTTCAGTTTTCAATTTCAGTCATTTGCAGAGCAGATTGCAATGGCTATGAAAAGGAACTATTACCTCTGCACTTAATAAATAGTTCATTATTCATGAGTAATTTTGTATGGCATCATATCACGTTCAGTATGTTGTTCTAAAAGGCTGATCTAGGTTGTCCCATTCTTCAGGCTTTCACGCACTTGTTATATGAACTACTACTGATCTACAGAAAACAGTAGGCTCCTCAGTTATTGCTTTTTTTCTTGTAATGTAAAGTACCTTTAATTATTTGTATCATATCCTTTTTGGATGAAATATTTAAAAAAAAATCACACAAGATCAAACAAAACGCCCTTATTTTACCACAGCTGGAGAATTAAAAAGCACTAAGAAAGAGCATTACTATGAACGGCAATTTTCATTCTTTGCTATTATTTTGAACCAAGTTTAAATCAAAATATTAGAACTTATCATCAAGAGTAGCCTCAATACTGATTTTTACATATTTTCAGCCATATGATTACACCATTTTTAACACATTTTTAAACAAACCAGGCTCTCATCCAAGAGAATTGACCTTAATACAAATTTCTGCAGGCAAATACTTTACCATGTATCTTGAATATTTCTTCCCAATTTGCCTGGTTTATGAGGTTACCAGTGGAAATAGGTCCCTGCTAACATTAGTTTAAATTACCTGATATTTATGGGTAATTTTAGAATGGCTTATACAGTCATAAGCATATTCTCCTATCTCTAGTCTCTTATAACGTGTAACCTACTTCTTGTTGTTTCCCCAGGGCTCCTAACATGAACAGACACTAGACTTCTGGTAGAGGTGACTGCCCAAGACATTTCATATCTGATTTTATGCTGAGCCCTGCAACACACTGCAGACTTGCTGTAAGCATTCAAAACTGCAAAAAGTGCTTGGTCCTGCCATATTTCATAGCGCTTTAGATCAGGAAGGACCATTCGGTCATCTAATGTCCCAGACTCTTATGCATCACAGACCATCATTGCTCACGTCAGTACTTCTACATTAACCCCAAGGACTTGAATTAAGCCGAAGCATTTCAGTCCTCGTGAGACCAGCCTGTGTACCACAGGCAGAGAAGAAAGGCCACTATCCAAAGCCTTACATTATTAGGGAATTGATGAGATACACTTGAATGGTCTCTACAGATCATGCTTGTCTGAGAGCCTGACATAAAGTCCCATTTCATAAAGACCTAACAATCTTTTTCTGCTTCTCTTCCCAGACACACTTGACTTTACAATTAGTATGCTCAAGCAGAAGTGCTTTTCTCAAAATACAGACTCAGATTTATGTAGCACCTCTCATGCATAAAGAGTAACATCTCTACTGTTTTTCCAGGGGGGGGGGAAGATCTTTCACAGAAAATTATGATTTTGAAAAGGGAAACTTTATACTTCTCTTGAAGGATGCCATTTTAAGAATTGGGCTAGTCAAATGTCAAGAAATGGATGCCTGGATGATGACTTGAGCAAGCTATTACAATTAACGCTTGAGAACAAATCGCTTGGGCTGCCTTCAGAAATTCTACAGTACATATTACTTCTGGTTTGGCAGATATTCAGTTAGAAAGAACATGTGAAGATACTTTACTTACTGCATTATCTCCCAAAGCTGTTTTGATACTAAGCCGTACTTTGAAAGCATTCTGTGCATCTGACACAAACAGAAAAAAGCAAACATATATTGGTAGTCAGACAAAATAGGATTTTATATCATTTACTTCTCTAATTATTTTACAAAGCACAGCTTCTACATGTGTTTTAACAGATCACCAGGTTAGGAGAACAGAAGTCACTAGCATGAAAAATGCCACAGCCCTACAGTCTCAGTGAGGTTTACCATGACCTTTTTAAAATGAGATCAACTCTTCCGTACTTAATTTGCAAACTCATAAAAGAAGCGAATGTTCAGCGTTTCAAACTTCAAACTGGAGACAACCAGTCACAATAAAAATCTGAGAAGCTGACAGCTTTGTAGGCATAAACTCATAGCTACATTTACCTGGGGAAGGATGGGAATCAGCTCCAAAACTTACCTGGCTTGCAGAGCTCAGTGCGAGCAATGGCAACTACAGAGACAGCAAGCAGCAAAACCCGTAACATCCCTTCAGCGTGGAAAGGTTGAGGCAAAAAGAAGTGAGTCTACCCTGTAAAGCACTCTTAAACTTTCTGTGACCCAGGATTAAAGCATCAGCAGCACAAGTGAGCAACCAAGTAAAAGGTTTAATAATTAACCCCCGTTATTTTACCTAAAACAGGCACTAGAAACAACTGTCTTCTGTTAGTTATTTACTACTTTTCTCTGTAGTTAAACAAAAAAAAAGAGGCCATAACAACTTTTTACTTTTCCTTCTTCCTTTTCAGAATAATACAGAACTTCACACAGTGCTCCAGGCCAACCTTCCCTCCCACCCCCGGCCCCAGTGCAATATCAGACAAGCACTCAAGATGTCTGAGGGACGCCGCACCAGAGCAACCAGCCACTGCGGTAGCAGCAGGTGAATTTGAAGCTTGGCTGCCACCAGATCCCAAAGGAAGCTGCCATCTGGCTTCCTTGCCACCCTGGGAAACTGGCTGGTCCCACAGAGGGCCCTTGAGGATAAAGGAAGACGGGGCACCCGTTTCATCCCTTCAAAGAAATAAGTGATGAACATAGAAGCCCCAGCGCCAAGAAACAGGTCCATCCAGATTTGCCCCCTGTTTGCCTTTGAACTCGCAGCACTTCTGAAGGGAAGACCCATTGGCCCCAGTGCCGTGTCCCCCATCCTCACCCCGGTCCCACTCCTGCATCCTGGCTCAGCAGCTTGCCTGAGTCTGGCAGAGCAAACACCTCGTTCTACGCAAAAAAAAACCCCATGTCTGAGGCATTGCTTTGCACAAAAACAACAGTTATAGAGGTGGAGCACTACTTTCTTGCTGTTGCAGGGTTGTTACGGTAGCAACTGGGGTAAGAAGAGGTGCAGTAAAAGGACTTCATAGGAAGCATGTTGAATAAACACATATTCTTGTTTTGTAGACGCTGTGTATACATACACACACACACACGTCTGTTAATATTTTAATGATGCACTCTACACTATTAGCCAAATGTTTACCAAGACAAACGCAGAGGAGAAAGCATTCAGGAACTGAAATGCAGCACAAGTACTTGAACAGCCTGTGCAATCTGGGCAGCAAGACACGATTATATTATTCCACTCTGCTGCTGTACTCCCCCCTGTAGCCACTCTGACGAATGGTTAGTTCCTAAACTGAAGATGGCTTCAAAATCACTTTCAGTTGGTCCTTCAGCACAGAAAAGCATGTCTTGAGACTGCAAACACAAAGACCTCCACCAGAACAACTACCAGTGAGAAAATTTTACTTAGTTGTGGGACAAGATTTATAGAAAACAACAACCAGTATTTACTATGTAAGAAAACTTGGATTTTCAGGTAATGGAGAATGTACTGTTTTACTAACTTCATCTTATTTTCAGAAGCCACAGTCAAAGGCCTTGATATCCCTTCTTTGAAAATCATTAAGTCTAGCTGATTCCCAGGCATCTGTTTACTCCTGCTAGGCAACCAGCTCTGAGTACAGAACTATTGGATACACTATCTGCTCAGATGTTCATCCTATGCCTGTGGAAACAAAAAAGTGATGTATCCATTTCTAATGATGGCTTAAAATAACACGCTGTGAGTACACGCACCAAAAGGAAAGCACTAAAATAAGTACAGATGTATGAAAGACTCTCAGTTTTGTGTAAAATTTGTCATTTTAAAGAAACGTTCTAAGAACACAAATGTTATTAGATTCACACTAAATTCATGTGCATTGCTTCAATAATGAGCATTTGAACTTTGTTGTACCTTGGGGTAAAATACCGGAGAGCATAGGAACAGAGCGGAAACGGCAGGCGTTGTCTCCCTGCCACCAGAAGGCAAACGGAACTCAGCGTCGGTACTGGCATCACCACATCTCCCCACTGTAAACCACTGTAAATCAGTTCTTTGCCTCAGCATCACACGGAGCCGGTGTCAAAGTACATCGAAGGCACACGACGCCCAGCAGGAACAGCCTCAGAGGACATGACTGGATTCCCTGATCAGGGCTGCTGACTTCCAGCCAGGATGGCTGATTTCCCCCGACCTGTCTTGCTGGCAAGCAAGCAAGACAAATTATTTTTTCCAGCGGAGACGGGAGGAGGCTAGGAGACAAAGCAGTGTGATAAACACCCCAGCTTGGAGCTCACGGGGAGAGCATCGTGCAGTTGATATATATGTGCACAGCAACTTGGATGCGTGCCAGATGCACCCAGCTGGCTGCCCGTGCGCTTAGCCGGCCGGATGGGCACACGGCGCTGCACGTAAGCAACCCATTGCTCCGCTGCTATAAATCTTGTTCCAAAGCCAGCGTGTTGTTTAAACAAGCCAAGGGGACAAGAAAGCCTAGACCAGCTGTCAGTAGAAAGCTAACTTTTCTTCAAATCAAAGACATTTTTACATACTCTCTTAAAAAGCACCACAACTTTTCAGGTTACAAATGGAACATATTGGCATAATCTAAAAATACAGACACTTTGACACCTCATATCTCAGTAATAAATCTATCTAAATCTTTCTGCCCAGTCTCCCTTCTCCCATTTTGGCCAGGTATGTAGCACGGTTTAAGCACATCCATTTGTCTGTTGCTGATTAATCAGTCAGGCATCAGTTTCCTTGAACAAATGGCTATCTACCTGCATATATGTAAGGTATGTTTTTAATTCAGTACGTCGTGAGGTATTAGATTTTTAAATAGTTCCTCTTTTATAGAAGACTTGGTTTTCCTGACTACCGTTAAGCTACAGGTCACAGCCATGCAGAATCTCAGACATGACCTGCATCCTAGAAATAGCATTGAGCCATTGCAAAGAACTATTTCTCTTCCTGTACTAGATGGGTATGTCTGCAGGGTTGAAAATAACAGTATCTCTATAATATTTTTTCTGTGTTTGTGACCCCCAGAAGTTCATGTATTATCTGTATGTATGTACTTAACAGCATATTGTAATTTGGACTTCCAAACAAATCAAGAGAAGACTGAAATTTCCAGAGAGCATATGACTTGGTAAAACAAACAAAACCTTCCATCTTCTCGATCAGCAGTGTATAAATTTTCTGCTTTTTTCAATGTCTTCGAAATGGAAAATCCCAGGAAAGTAAAAAATTGATAGCAATCATATCAGTTAATTAACAGCTATGGCCAAACTTAACCTCAGTTTTCAAATTTGACAAATTAACAGTTTCAAACTCCAAGGAAGTTAATCTTTAGTCTTAAATAGTTGTGTCCAACTCTTATGAGGAAAGAGTCGATGTGCTTCTGTCAGCATTAGTCACTCATGGAAACGTACCTGGAGAACTGCAGGTCTAATTGTACGCGGTGCCTTGCAGCACCCCGGGAGCAATGGAAACAACAAACATCGCACGTCTGCTGCAGGCTTCAGCAGTCGGTGAGACAAGGATCTACGCCCAGCCTAAGAGTCATTACATGGGAGTTTTTCCAGAAACTGAGGGAACAGGGTGTTGAATGAGGCTCACAAACACTGTCATCATTGTAATGATGCAAAAGTGACTTACATTGTCACAGAGTGCTTTATCAGTGCTCACAGAAGTAGAGAGTGTATGAGAAATCGTTTAGCTCTCCAGACGGCAGCTTTAGGCAGCAGGTGGGAGAAGGGCGCGCTCTCTGGAGCTCACATATATTGCCTTGGAACGTGCACTTTGCGGTGGAAAGCATCCAGGATCGCCCACAACGGGGCTGGCACCGAGAGCAAACAGCACCTGCCAGCGCAGAGGGGAAGGGTTGTGCCGCTGCCCCTAGTCCACAAATGAGTTTACAGGACAATCTGCTGTAAGCCCTGAAGCATCAGTGGAAGACGGTCATTTCTCTTCACAAACCAATGCTTCCTGAACGTCCCCTCATCAACAGGCGTTTTCTGAGTCAACCAAACCCCACCAGTGACTTACTGCCACTTTCCTACATATTCTCCTATGTCTGTTTTCTTCAGCTAGGGAAATGAAAGACGTACGATTCCATGAGGGAAGGCATTGTTCTGCTACTGAAGCATATAGCAAGAATTATGATGAGGACAACAGTTAAATGATCTGTATGTCTATAAAATGCATCTTCCTTTTTCCCCCTCAAGGGACGTGGGCATACAACAGAGTGAACACTTCGTACCTGCTTGTGTCAGTCCACACTAGTAGGAAATGGGAGAGAAATGGAAACCTGAAGAACCACGTGGAAACAAAGTGCAAATGTGTGCTAAACGGAGTACCTGTACCCTTGCTCAGAGTTGGTCTACTGCGCACACACAGTTCTGTGGATAGATCTTACAAGACAGGCAGAGATTTAGAAGGATGCTGGCATGTAACTTCGGCTTGGATGAGAAAAGTTCTTCTGTTCTGTGCTATCCTGTGAAGCATCACCAGTGCACCTGGTATCAGCCTTCGCATGGTGGGGTTCGCATAGTGCCGTACTGTGCAGGTCCTTTTTTTTTTAGGAAACATGGAAGAGTGATTTCCACAAACTTCTTGAAGGCTTCCACAAAAATAAACTCTGCTTGGAAAGACCTGTGGTCTGTAGAGTGTAAGGGCTAACAACTACTGACCAGGACCCTACGCTACTTTGGATATGCAAATGGCTCCAGCCTGGGATGGCCATATTTGTTTCTTTCTGACACTGTATCAATTAAATTGCATGGAATTCTGCACCTGTATTTGAATATCACGCTGCTGTTATGTGTACAAATTAATAAGAATAAACAAAATGGAGAAAAACGCAATTACTGTATTCCTGTTTCAAAGAGGCATGATAGCTTGGTCTAGAATCATGATGGGTATCTGTAATAGCTGATGTATTTTGTGTTTTCTTATTAAGAGAGCCTCCTTTTCACTACTCAAATACAGTTCTTTCCCAAAGTATATTGGGAAAATGCCATAATGTAAATGCAGCATAGTATGAAAGAAATGATTGAATTTCTCAATTCTGACTTACAAATAGTTTAAAGGAAAGCTGCTGTTAGGGCACTTAACCCTGTTAAAAGGAGGATGAAGAGTTATAGTTGTAATTCCTTAATGAAATAAGATTTGTGAAACATGTTTCTTGACGTTTTTTCAAAACGTTCATGGTTGTCAATGGTTCATCAGTTCTAAAATGCACAACACTGCCATCTTCTGTATCCAAGAAACAGCAAATTTGTGTCATTTTACATGGATGTTCTGCACAAGCAAATGGTGATAGTGATGTCAACTCCATTTTAAAAGACAATCTATAATCCGAAACATGGTCAAGTAATAGCAGAGAGGTCATGGTCTGACTATTCATTGGTCAAAATAGCTGACTATAACACTCGTACTTGCTTTGAATAACTTCACTGTGCTTCAGAATAAGTAAGAGGATACTCGTCATGCTGATAATGAACAGCACAGTCACTTAGTCTGATTTTGACAAAGCCTGCCCTGGTATGCTTCACTGCCGACCGCTCAGACTATTTATGCAATATACTACCTCTGTGATGTATAAAGAAAGCTCCTACATTGTGGTTTATGACAATAATTTAGATCTTAATAAACAACGTAAATTATTAATGGCTGTGTAAAATATGCCCAAATAAAACTGACAAATTCACTGCCTCTGAAGGCTGCAGTCTGTAACACATGCCACCGAGGAGCTCATCGCTGACAACCTGCCTATTTCCACACATCATATCCATGATGGTCTGTGCATTGCAACTTACTTCCTGCCACAAAGCATGTTTAGAGTCAGGACAGGTAGCATGCCTCAGAGGTGACAATGAGAAGTTATTAGCAACATCAGTTAAATTCACCAATATGTGAATTTTGTCCGGTGTGCCCCTGCCACACTGGAGCCGGGGTTTCCCTCAACTCTCTGAGAGGCTGTGGGACAGGGCAGCCACCCATCACCTGTGTTCACAGCAGCCAAGAGACACACCAGCAGCTTGCCCTGTGGCAGGCATAGTACACCTCACACTTCCACACATATCTCTTGAAGTAACGGGTGCAACTTAGAGCCCGAGCTGTCAGCAGTAGGGAGTTACTGCGGCTGGGGAACGCCCACCCGGCACAGAGGCTCCCACAACGCACACCCAGGAAAGCTGCGGCACCGCGCTGCTTTATGCACTAGGGACGGAAAAATGACAGATGCCACAGTGGAAGATTCAGTGGGCTGAATCATTTCTGGTCTTTAAAGAGAGTTTAGTAAATTGAAAATTACAATGCTACTTCCAAGTGCATTCCATTACTCCTAAACATTTCTGACAGGAGGAATAACACTCCACCTCATCTTTGTGTGCACTGGCAGCCCAGAAAGCCAACCGTATCCTGGGCTGTATCAGGAGAAGTGTGGCCAGCAGGTCGAGGGAAGGGATTCTCCCCCTCTACTCTGCTCTGGTGAGACCCCACCTGGAGTGCTGCGTTCAGCTGTGGAGCCCTCAACATCAGAAGGATATAGACCAGTTGGAGTGAGTCCAGAGGAGGCCACCAAGATGCTCAGAGGGCTGGAGCACCTCTGCTATGGGGACAGGCTGAGAGAGTGGGGCTTGTTCAGCCTGGAGAAGAGAAGGCTCCAGGGAGACCTTATAGCACCTTCCAGTACCTGAAGGGGCTACAAGGAAGCTGGGAGGGGACATTTTACAAGGGCCTGTAGTGACAGGACAAGGGGGAACGGGGTTAAACTGAAAGTGGGGAGGTTTAGATTAGATATCAGGAAGAAGTTCTTCCCGGAGAGGGTGGTGAGGCACTGGAACAGGTTGCCCAGAGAAGCTGTGGATGCCCCATCCCTGGAAGCGTTCAAGGCCAGGCTGGATGAGGCTTGGAGCAACCTGGTCTAGTGGAAGGTGTCCCTGCCCATGGCAGGGGGGTTGGAACTAGATGGTCTTTAAGGTCCCTTCCAACCCAAACCATTCTGTGATTCTATGAATTTAGCACGCGAGTTGCTCTGGGCTGGGTTTCCACGACTGGCAGAGGCAGCCCTGACCCTGCAGGAGCACGCTGGAAGCAGCTGGAGAGAGGCAGGTCACCACCCAGAGCGGGTTTTCTCTCCCCCCGGCATCTCCCCGCCCAGCCGGTCAGAGCTG
>NW_010251653.1:9285-12887 GCF_000690775.1 Eurypyga helias | reverse complement strand
GTTCTTTATCCACCGAGAGGTCCATTTACTTATACACAGTAAATACAGTAGAGCTGCCCTGATTTCTTCAGGAGCTCTAGAACAGCTCCTAGGTATTAATAATAATTCCCCACTTCTTCTTTGTTTGTTTGTTTTTTTCTTGTTTTCTTTATGTCTTTGACAACAGACAATCATGAATGGTGAAACATATCTAGACAGAGGAAATCTCAAGTAGGACAACTCAGGCTAGAAAATAATTACTTTTTTTAGCCCTACTGAGTCTAAAAATAATGGCTGTGACTATTGCCTAGGTATCCTGGAGATTAGTAGGCTTGCATAATATATATAGATTCTTTCCGTTCCTAATTTGAAAACAAAACTTGCGTTTTGTAATTTTTTGTGGTTGCTTGTGAATAAAGCAGGGTTTTTTTATGTTAAAAGTGAACTATTAGAGATTAATAAAAATAAAAATTAATTTTGTCCTGTTTTCTGACACAAATCAGAAATCTTTAGATTTTAAGATGGTCACCCTAAATTACTGAACCTGGAAAGTTTTGCTTTGCACCAGACAACCACTGGTGGAAGAATATTTCTTTTGAATTCACGGTCTTGTTCTACTTCACAGATACTTGGATATTAAGCAGAAGCGAAGTGGGGATATATAGGAGATTGACTATTTCTTCAATCATGTTCAAGGTGAAATTGGCATCAGTACTTCTGTATTGACACTAAATTTTACTGGATGTGCCATCCATTCTGTTTACAAAATCATGTTAAAATTCTGTGTCTCACAAACAAATCTTGTAATCAAAGAAGCTATCTAAGCTAGAAACATACAACCAATTTCTGCTGAACACTGCTCAGCACTCTCCTTTTCTTTATACAACATGCTAACCTAAAGAAATATCACAGTAATGTTTGAAGAAGGAAGGATATTTGTCAACAAATTTCACATTAAAAGGGCAGAGGCAATGGACATATTAAAAATATTCAGTTGGCTGACAATTGTCTGGCATTTAACCAATTGAGAAGTGACTTCTCATCCAAGGAGTGTGTTTAGGCGGCTTATGAGATGACAAATATTTCTGAAGTAGCAAAATCTGAGATGAAGTTTTCAGAGTTAATAAACATAATGAAGGTGAAAAAAAGGACCTCAACACTGTGAGGTGGAATGTGAATGTTGTGCACAACCCTTTGATTCATAGTCACATAGTAATCTTATTTCACTTATTTGTTATTTCAAAGTGAATATATATATTTAGAAATATCACAATAAACATGTAAGGCAGATACGTAGCATCTTATCTTTTTAACAGCTGCTGTGTGAACTGTAGCATAGAGGTTGCTCTAGATCATAGACCTAATAGTTAAATTCAGATCTAGGCAAATCGTACCTATCAAATGGGATAGCCTTCATGAGAAGACTCTAAACAAACAAAGATACGTATACTTGATCACACTGACTTTAGAAAGTCCTTTGACATGGCTTTCATAGTGTATCTGTTGGTGGGTTGGTGATGAACCAGATAAGCAGTCAAAAATGTGGGTTGAAAACAATCTGGACTGCAGGGCTTACTGTGTTGTCATCCAAAATACAAAGCCCAGCTGACGACCAGAATGCACTAGTTTCTCTCAGGAAGTAATATCAGGACCAATACTGTTTCACATTCTTCAATTATGGCCTGAATGATGGTACAGATTTGACTCATGCTTGTAGATGTCACAAAATGCTTATGGAACAGTCAATCTGCTAGAGGACAGGGCAGCTGCTCAGAGAAATTATCTTACAGGAACCCATGAAGGTGAACACAAAGCCTTGCATTTGGGAGGTAACAGCAGAGTCTGAGGCTGACCAGCTGGGGAGCAGCTCTGCAGCAGTGCCACGGGGAACTCTGGAGGATACTAGACTGTCCTCAAGGCAGCAGTAAATCCAGGAACAACACTCTCACATTCTGGGCTGCATTAGCTAGGGTGTAGCCAGCCAGTCTGGGGAAGTGATCCTGCAGTGCTGTTCAGTACCTGTGAGAGAACATCTGGAATCCTGTGCACAGCTTTGGAACCCCAGTATGAGACAGACATTGATGTAATGGAGATAGTTCTGACCAATGAGGTCTGGGAATGGAGGGCAGGGTATCCAATGACAGGCTGTGGGAGTGGGCTTGTTGATCCTGGGGAAGGTACATTTTTTATTTGGAAAAATGGACTTCCTTGTATGTGCAGTTATTTGATCATAGAATGCAGACAAAGCAGAGGCAGACACTTCCCAGAGCTGTACAAGAGACAACAAACACAAGCTGGAAAATTTTGACTAGAAATAATGAGAATATATTACTGTGATGGCAGGCAGGTTGCCCAGAGAAACTGTGGAATTTCCATTCTTGAAAATACTCAAAACCTGACTGGACATTGTCCAGACAAATAAGCTTTAACTGTATGTACTTTGCACACAGGGATTGAACTAGATAAAGTAAAGAGGTCTTCTCTATAGATTAAATTATTCTTTAGTTTTGACACTGCAAATAAAGAATGAAACACCAAAAGAATGTGTATAAAAGAATAAAGGCTTGACCTTTATTCAGGAAGTGCATGTTCATGAGAATCTGTCAACTAGTTTCTATTCCCTGCGTTTTTCAGAGATTTAGCCCAGATTAGAGTTATGGAATTCACATGCTGAAAGAGGATCAGAGTTAATTTATTTAGAGATATCTCCTGAATGTGATTCACAGACAATAAAAAATGTCTTTTTATTCTGGTTGTCAGTATAACCTTCTTGTGGAAAAGTATGAAAAGTAAGTTAATTTATCAGAAATTTAGACTGTAATGTGGCTATGATGCATATTGTTACAGACTGCAATGATGCATATTGTTACAGACTGCACCTTAGTGCATCCCACATTAATCTTTACATTGGTATATATTCAGTACATACCTTTCAAATAGTTCCCAAATGGATCCCTGGCATGTGGTGAAAAACTTTTATAGAACAAATAGACTGGACTGACTAAATTTTTTAAGGCTTGGAAACGACTTATAACTCCTGGTGAAAAAAAACAAACAAACAAACAAACCCCCCCCCCCCCCCAAAAAAAAGAACAAAAAACAAAAAACCAACCGAAAACACAAAACCAAACCATGCAACACCAAAAACAACCCACAGTAAGCGTATGAAGTTGTATATTTCACAAAGAATACCAGGGAGCAAAATGCAAGAGCTAAAGTAAAAGATTATATTATAAATAAAATCTGTGTATATTAATCAATTCAGCTTAACACTTTCAGTCTTAATGACAACAGTGAATCCCAGTAAACTGAAGGGTATAAACCCAAGAATTATTACTGTTCATGTTGCAGCAGTTTAAAATACCCTGACAGTAGAATGCTTTTGTGCTGCTCATTTTTGTCCCAGTGTTAGGAAATAAAAGGCAAGGGAAGGAAACACTACTGTATACATTTTACATTTGGGAAGGAAGACACTGCAAAGTGAGCATTTGACACCAGGAGTCTGGTGTTAAATCAGAAATGGAACCTGTTTATCTTAACCCTGTTCCAGGGCTTCAGCTTTTGTCTCTAAGAAAGGTTAAAGCCTTGCATCTGGAAAGCATGAGGATCAGATCAAGCTTTCA
>NW_010251653.1:3576-9261 GCF_000690775.1 Eurypyga helias | reverse complement strand
GAGAGCACTTACCTGATTATCAGTTGATCATCCCTGATTTTAATAGATACCGAAGGTCAAGGTTAATATTTTTGCAGCTTTCCTGAAATCCTGCGTGATGGCAACATTTGATAAGGTAGAATTGGTTACAATTTGTCTCTTAATATTCTAATCTCTTATAATTGTTCCATTTATGTGTATGAAGATATCAGACTTTACAGACACACTGAGCCAACGGTTTCCTTAGACATGGGAAAAGAGGAACCATGTATGCACTGATGACTTTTCTTTGGATTGATTAAGATTGTAAACAAGTGCATGAATGAAGCTTAACTCCTCTGTCTCCCTGTTTTTCAACCTTTTGAATAGGCAGGTAGGGAGTATGGACAATATCTCCTGCTGCCAGTTTTTGAGCTGCTATTTAGATGATATTTTCTGCAGGGTAAGAAGTTTGGTCATCAAGAACAAGTTTCAAAGTTTTATATAGACAAAAGAGCAAACTGATTCCCATTAAGCATGATGAAAATCCTGTATGCAGCTCTTAAACTAGGATCTGTTAAAGTATTAAAATTGAGACTAGACAGCATTTTACATAACTTTTATTTTCTGAATAGTAGCATGTTTATGTAAATAACATAGACTTGAAATTTTTTGAAACCAGAACATCTACAAAGATAAAATTTAAAGTACTTCTGTATATTTGTAAGTACAGAATTTGCTCGTGGTAAACAGTAACTATACCTTAAGTGTGACAGTCATAGAAACTACTAAATAAATGAGGCAATCTAAGAGCAGACCAAAAAACAATTGTATGTGAATATAATAATATTTTCTAGCATACCAGTATCATTACCAAGCATGTTGGAGCCTGACAACTTCTATTTTCCTAAGTCCTGTGGAGTGGAACTACTATCCTCTTTCTGCAAATGCAAAATTGAGGCACTGAAAGAGCAATTAATTTTCCCAATATTATATATGAAAAATATGGAAAGCTAGGGAAATGCTTTACCAATTCCAAGGGGAGGGACTTGAAAATGAAGGTGTCCTTTGTTAAAGGCTGTCAGTAATATAGAAAAAAGTAACCCAAGATCATTTCATTTTCACATAGAAAATTTTGCATTTAAAAAAGGCAAAAAAACACTTTTGAAATAATATATTGAAATGAGAATATGGTTTCTTTGTCCTATTGTACAGACAAGCATCATTACGAGTTTAATGTGTCTGTTTTTCATATGATACACATCACAGGGGACTATTGAAGAATTTTCTAAATATTTTAAATCAGGTAATGTCCCTGACTGATTTATGGTTTGGTTTATTTTTATGAATTTGGTCAGTTCACACCAAGTTGATTTCAGAAGAACATGTCAGTCCCCTTGCATGAAAACCTTCTCCATCTCGAATGATACATTCTATTTTTAAATTGCCTACTCAGTTTAATAGGGTAAGTAATATGGACATGCTACTAGTGTGAAATAATATGCAGTAGATGGACAAGAGGTATATAATTTTTTATTTAAGTAGAATCATAGAGTTGTTTAGGTTGGAAAGGACCTAAAAAACAACATCAAGTTCCAACCCCACAGCTGACAGTTTTTTGAGATTTTTGCTTTGTCAAATTTTCAACTTTTATGGTGGAAGGGAATAATGTTTTCCTTTATCCCTTAAGAACTCTGTTTATCTGTGATTAGGTTTCATATTTTGCATATACTCTATTGTAACATTTCTGTAACATGCTTTATCCTAATATAGAAGCATATGTTTAATAAGGAACATTTGTTTACTTTGAATCTAGTAACAGTTACAAAAAACATGTTGTTTTCATCTAAATATGCTGGAATAAAATACGTGTCACTTTTACCAAAATTAATTGATTTTTTTTGAACAGAAGATAAGAGGAAACATTCTTGTCTCTGTACCTCATCCTTCTACAGCTCCTTTTGACCCCAAAATTAAAATAAATAAATAAACAGATCTAAACCTGACACTCTAAAAGCTATTAAATTTATACTTTCTTTCCTGAAAATAAGATTCTGATTGATTCTTGTTTTCGTAAATAAATAAATGTATTATCAATGGATATATACCTGATGATTGAATTCTTTCTGCAGAAAAGTTGAGTTAGCTTCCTTTGCTTAGGAATGTTTGCAGTAATTCATAGGCATGAACTTGAGTTCATTGGAAACAGTAAAAATCAAAAATTCAAACAAACATTGTACAAAAACAACTCTCCCTATGTTTTATGTCAGATCAGTCTTAATAATGTCCTAACCATTGGAGTTTGATATTGGTGAGGTTTTTTTTGTTTTGTTTTGCCTTGTATTGTTTTTTAAAGCAATTTAAGTCTGACTTATTTTTCTCTAATAAATCATTAGCATTCAAATAATGTCAGATTTGCAAGCAGTCCACACTCACTAACACATCATTGCTTACTACAGCAAAAATCATGTTTAAACATTCATTGCTTCAAAACATATCAGCGTAAATATAACACCTGATCTCTCTCTAGTCTCAAAATATTAACTGAGTTCGTGAAAAGCTCAGCAATATCAAAAAACAGCAGCTAATGTTTCTCTTTTGTTTTGTCTGTTTTTGGAGGTCCTTTCTGAAGTCTGCAGGAAACTTGATCTGGAACTGGTGGGTTTCAGGTTTCCTTGTGAAACTCAGGACAGATCAGCTCAGTGTACCTATTCCATAATCAATGAAAGGTCTCACGTGAATTGAACTTTTAGCTTGTAGTCGACCACAGTAGGTTTCTTAGATATACAGATATTTACTTCAAACTTAAAATTTGGGGGCTCATATTGTCCAGCAAAAAGGATACTGAGGAGTGATGATTGCATAATAGAATCATAGTTTACATCTTCATTCGTTCCACTGTCTGGAACAAACGGTTCAAGCTGAAACTCTGCTTACCCCAGCTACTCTCTTCTTCTGCTCAGAGCTGCAAATGAAATACGGCTTGGAAAAAGCATGCATGGATGTTCAGTTTAGACCATGTAGGTCTAATCAAATGGTAAAAAAAAGTGGTAGTGTATGTCCCTTTCCTGTCTGACCAGAAATATTGTGAACTGTTAACAAGAAAGATGGCAGCCATTCACACAAAATAAATATTGAAATAATTAAGAAGATTTGCTGGTTCTTTGGAAACTTTGCAATTGTTACTATTCATACAAAGTTGTCTTTTTAGTAGAGAACACCTAGAAAAGATTATTCTTCCTCTAAAACACGGTTGAACTTAGAAGTTCTAGACAGTTGAAACCAAAATGCAGCCATTTCCCCATTTTATTGATATATTCTTTGAAGTGTTTATGGTAGACCTTGTAGAAGGTGGAAGAATCATTGGAGACAGAAAACTGGCACTCTTCCTGTTGTAATGGACAGGTGGATTATGATGAACAGACTTTGTGTAGTAGTATGGCATTTATGAAAAATTTGTGTATGACATGTGGGATACCACCTGCTAAGAAATCAAAGGGACTTTATTAACAGTATTGAAAATATGAAACTGTGAAACATTAGTAAATTAAGGGTGTCACATCTTTTACCTGTGTAATAAGCCTGGGAATATAAAGATTTAGAAAAATGTGAAAGAACAAAGGACAATTGACTCATAACTTCTCCCATAATCCTGAATATGTGGAAAATAAAGGACATCAGAAGGGTGTGTGGATTATTTAATTGGACAAAGGTCTTTAAGACCACATTTACCATAGCTGTTACTATTAAATCTAATATGGATATACCTGGCAGTATTACATTCATAGAAGAGCAGCTTTCTTGTGGTGCTTGAAGTAAGTAACTATATTACTACCTTCTTCAACTGTCATAAAGGAGAACTTCCATGCCTTTTATTTTCACTTACCATGTGAACATATCCAGAGTAGACTTATTTCAAGCATGAAACTAAGTTAATCTTAACCAAACTTTGATGACTTGATTTCTGAATGCCTGTAGATGAATTAGGTGCACTTTGGAGAATATTTAATTATTTTGAAATCTGGTAAACTACCTCTTTTTCTCTTTTTTTCTGTATTCAAAAGGCAAAATTTGTTCTGTACTGTGTAGTGCTGTGTCATATTTTGTCTGTATTACTCACACATCCCTTCTCTGAGAGATTTTCACTGAAGCCAGTGTGACTTGTTGCAGAAAAAATCACTTGTCAACAAGAGAAAGGATATACAAATTCTCTTTCCTAATATTTAGAGGAATTTTATATTTCTTTAAGGCTCCATGACCATGGGAGATGAGACAAGTAGTTGACTCATTAAACAGCAAGAGAACTAATTCCTGAATGTTGAAAGATTTTTAGGCCTTTATATTCTTCACCAGACTTAGCTGTAAGCAGTTCTTGTCTCACATTAGTCAAAGTGCTAGTAATTAAAAAAACTCTTTCCACTGATCTACCTTCTTTTTCTTGGTAACTTTGTATTTAAAATGCAAATTTTTTTCAGAAGGCATTGAGGTTAGTCCAAGTGATATCATTTGTAGTGCAAAGATCAGAAGTGTTCTGTTTTGTTTTATATTATTTACTTACTTGTCTGTTGCTTTGAATAATTAAGATGTGTGAAAAATATAGCCACATAAGCAATAGTTCACAAACTACTGACTAATCATTGATTACTGTTGCTTTGAAATATGACTACAATTTCTGCTGACACTTACAAGTAACATGATTTAGGGACAACAGTTTCCCAACTAACATTATAATGTATAACTTTTTTAAAAAATCATATTACTATGTAAAACCTATTAAATAGGCAATAGAATTGCTATCGCTACTGTCCAGATATTTATGTTATAGAAATTCACAGTTATTTAAATATTTATAAAATGAGAGTTGAAAGAAGCACTTTCGAAAAGCAGTTAATAATGAACAGACCATCAAGGGAGCCATCATTATAACAGCAAAGTACTTTGCAGCTCCAATAACTACACTGGTGCAGAAGCAGGCCATCAAATTTAATTAAATGCAGTCAAAAATAAACTGAAAAATTGAACAGAAAAAGCCTATCCTTTGCCAGAAGCTGAAAGCAGAGAGAAAGAGAGAAGGGAAAACCTTGAAAGTAGTAATGAATTGATAAGCTTTCCTGCCTGCAACTTGTAATTCGTTCTGTCAGATTTTAGTATCAGTTAAACTAGATTAATAGAACATTCACTGATTTCCTATCTTAAATGTTTATGCACAGTCTTTCTTTTATGAGTTTCCATGATAAATGAAAGTCTGAGACGGTCAAAATTTACATTCATTTCACTGCTTACTCATTTCTTTTAAATAATTCTGTCATGTACGTTTGCTGGACACAAAGACTTCAAAACTATTTAGAGACAGAAATAAACATTTTTATTGATAAGGTTCTTTGTTTTTGCAGAGGGGTTTAATATCTTTATACCCAACAAACGTAGATATCACCTAGAATGTGAAGTTTTGACATCATCTGCCACTAGAGGCTCCCATGGTGAAATGAAAGATAAGGAGACTCATTTGTAATGTAATAGGGCTAGCAAATTTATTGCTGCTTTATATGCTCAGATTAATGTGGATATATGCAAACTGTACCACAAGGACAAAACCAATTTACCCTAGATCATTTTATTTTTTATAATAATGTGCTGTAATGAAGCTAAAACTTCCCTGCTGTGACCTTATTATATTTTCCAACATCAGTAGGAAATAGATTATGTTGAATTGTAACTCATGAAACA
>NW_010251653.1:0-3560 GCF_000690775.1 Eurypyga helias | reverse complement strand
ATCAATTATATTTTAGTGATCAATACATAAATAGGAAATGCAAAAGACAAGTAGATTCTGGGAAACAAACCAGTTAAAAAAAAAAAAGAGTAAATTTCATGTCAACCAATGTTACACAGTCCAGTTCTAATATGAGATAATTAAAGATATAAGAATTTCCTAAGATGGAGATTTCCACTCCAGCACATGCTTTAGGAGTATTGACATTATTTTATAAAACAAAGTAAAGTAAATAATAAGTGTGAAAGACTGAAAGATTGAATAACATTTATAACAGTATGATTAATTTATTTTTTGTTAACTAATCAATCTTTATGACATTAAAAGAAGTTGTCTCAGTTAAGAAACCTGTAATTTATTGCCTGTCATTCAATTTCCATCAGTTACCACAAACTGAAAGGTAAATAATTAATTCAAAGCAGAAATAAAACTTTTCTGCCACTCTAATATCTTCTCCCTCAGCAACTCTTGAAGTTAGTGCCCTTGAGGTCAGGAGAAAGTAAACTTTCAAGAAAGACTTGTTTATAATCTGCTGGATACTAAGAAAGATCTTCTTAAGATCATTCATTCTTGCTGAAAATCCCAGATACAATCTGTGTTGTTGTATTTAATTTTATATAGCATTTTATTAAAATACTGCCTTCAAAATATTAATGTAAAGTCCACTACCCTCACTTATTTTAAAAATCTTAGTTTATGTGCTATGTAGGAAGATTTTGGATATTAAGCAAAGCAATAGAAGCTAATACTAATGGCAGAATTCCTTGTACAGACAATATGCATAAGGTCTGCATAACGTTAATAGATACTAACTTTGAATTTTTAAAGTTATTTTTGCATGGTTCATAGCCAGTCAGAAAATGCATGTGGTCATATGGTAGATCTTAAACAAGTGCATGGGAAGGATGAATTGGTCTCCAGACCTAGAAAGAATTCTTTGCAATGAGACTAGAATATGCCGAGTGCTCTAACAGACAGATGTGGACAGATTTGTGATTGCTATGGTGCAGTCAGATGGTAGGATAATCACAAGTCTTGGGAATAAATACAGGAAAGATATAATGATAACTTCACTCGGTCTGAATAGCATTTATCAGCTAAGGTACTCTGACTGAAGAGCCATCCAGCATGTTAGAATGGAATCTGAAGCAAGTACATTCCAAGGTCTGTAACAGTCTTTGCATTCCCACTGTGAAAAAAGCCATGGAAGAAAGGAACATCCCCATATGTCAGATAACTAAGTCAAAAGATGAGTTCTAAAGAAATAAGTAAAATGGTAAATGGTACCATTAATCAGTGTTTTCACAATCAGGAGGATCCAGGCCTCTCAAATCCACCAACAGTATGTATTTTTTAACTACACCCTTAAAGAGGTCATCTTGCCTTTCTCTGACCTACACCTGTGAGTAGGGATAGGTGTAGAAGCTCTCTTTTGCCATGACTAAATGAAGCAGCTTTAGCTGCATCAGTGTCTGCTCTATTTCTAGAAAGTTATCAAGAAATAGTTAGAAAGAAGTGACTGGTGACTGTACTGTACAGGCTGTTGCAAGGTCCTTATTCTTATCACAAGTCATTTATTTCAGGGAATGTAGAACCAGGCTGTGACACAGAGGTGTAGTCACCTTCAGCCTGGAAATGAAAGAAAGTTCCCTTACCTCTTTAGAGAGTGGAACCTTAAATTTTAACTTGGTATGCTTTGACCTGGTGTGATCATGTAAATGCCTTTGAAAGGATAAAATAGGACTATATCTAGCAGTCTGCTGTAAAAAACCCCTTTTTTCCCCCCCTTCCAGTTCTGTCAGTAATTCTGAAAAATAGTTTCTCTTTACAGAAGTATTAAAATGGTTTTGAAGTGAAATCTGAATAAATCAGAAAAATATGGTGCTTACATCTGAGCATTGATTCGCTACAAATCTCCATAACCATGCAGCCTGTTGTAAGTATTTTGCCTAGTTAAATGAGTTTCAGTCTTGAGTGGATACATTGCTTTTGTTTCAAACAAAATGGTCAACAACCACATAACCTTGGGAATAAAACCAAGTTAGAGATAATGGAGCTCTGCTTTCTAATAACATACCTGTATTTAGCATTTGAAAGTCTTTTGGTTTTGGTTTTGATTTGTTTTCTTGTTCGTCCTTCCTTTTCTTCTTTAAATAAAAGCTTCTTTTCATGCATAAATTTAAAATTAAGTTTAGCATTTTTCCTCAAGTCTCTGTAATGCAAATCTGTGTCCAGAACTGCATAAAATTAATCAGATGTAGATGTAACTTATAGAGGACATGCTAAGTATATCTCTGAGCCTTATTATCAGTGGGGTGTTTCCCCTAACACAATTAAATTGAATATTAGCTAGCATTCTTTAATCAAAACAGCTTTTAAGTAACTTACTAGCCAGTGTGGCTTAGTTCATTCTTTGATATTCTGTTTAATCAAGGAAAGTTCTTCTGTGGTGGCTGAAAGTTAACTAAGTTTGGATCACCTTTTTCAGTGTTATTTAATTAAAAGATATGACTTTGTGTAAGATTTATGATATTAATGGGATTTTTATTGGACATTTTCCCACTCAAATGTTTGGCTTTTTTTTTTTTTTTTAAGATACCAAGGTATTACCAAAACAATAAATTCCAGCTTTTCCAAATGAATTTTATAGTGTCAGGGGATAAAACAGTCCTTTAAAAATCACTCACATTCATGTCATAAGACTTTAAAGCCTAGTTCAGTAGTATAATAATAAGAATGT
Organism: Eurypyga helias; assembly: GCF_000690775.1. NCBI lineage: Eukaryota > Metazoa > Chordata > Aves > Eurypygiformes > Eurypygidae > Eurypyga > Eurypyga helias. The sequence continues at coordinate 820 of NW_010251653.1, read as the reverse complement.
ACTCTAAGATCTTTTTCCTTGTAATATCAAAATACTAAAAATATTCATAATTTACAGAGGAAGAAAGAAAAAAGTGAATGTTAACAAAGTTACAGAGGTAGTGGTACCTGACAGTCCAGAATGATGACCAAGATGTTACTAAGCACTTCTGACTTTGCAGACACTAGTTAATTCTTGCTCCTCCCCTGATAAGAAATGCTTGACACATCAATTAACATATAAATACAAAATCATGTTCAAGATTTTTCCATTCATGTTTCCATTTACTGCTGTAGATGTTGAGCTATTACTATACTTTACATATTGTTAAAGCCTTTGTCAGTTCAGTGTAAGTAATTTTCAACTGAAAATTGGTCCTATTCATATTAAGCTAGTGTTAAAGACTGTCATTCCACCTGTACCTCTGAACTCTGATCTGAAACATACATATATCATGATTAATTTACATTAGTATATTGTTTATGAACTTTGTCCACCACATGGAATATACATTGCTGAGGCCTCAGGTCATTAACTGATTATTTGTCTTGCCTTTCTCTTTACACACGGTGTTATTAAAATTCCTAGAAAGCATCAAATGATTTTATTTCTGTGTTGAATAATCAATGTGTGCTTGTTCAATACAGTTGACTTGATGTATGTCCAAATGTACAGAAGCATAGAACGGGTTGCATTCTAACTTCAGTTTAAGATATTTATAAGAAAAACATTTAAATTTGCTTTGTAATTTCATTATTGTAAGATGCTGCTACCCTAGGAAATAATGATTGACATACAGCTTGGAATATGTATTTTTAAAGTCATATATAAATAATATAAC
>NW_010251652.1:0-5944 GCF_000690775.1 Eurypyga helias | reverse complement strand
CCAAGTAACAAGCGATAGGATGAGAAGCAGCAGCCTCACGTTACACCAAGAGAGGTTTAGATTGGTTATTAGGGAAAATGTTCTTCACCAGAAGGGTTGTCAGGCATTGGAACAGGCTGCTCAGGGGAGTGGTAGAGTTACTATCCCTGGAGGTATTTAAGAGACATGTAGATGTAGTCTTTAGAGACATGGTTTGGTGGTCGACTTGGCAGTGCTGGGTTAATGGTTGGATGTAATGGTCTTAAAGGTCTTTTCCAACCTGAATGATTCTATGAATCAAAAAAGTGTAATGAAGCTTCCCCGTAAGTTGGAGATAGACAGCTGTAATACCTGAAGGCCTACAATGATATCCTTCCTTTTTCTTGCGCTCCTCAAAATATGAGTAGCAATCTTCTGAGCAAAGTGGAAATTATTTGCTATGTGTTTCACAGTACTAGTCAGAAGTAATAAAAGCCCTGACATGCTTTTGTCATGCCCTCCAGAGAAGTCAAGATTATTTGACAGTACACAGATTGAAACATTTTATTGTATGAGCTTGAAATCTGAATGCATCCTTTGTTTGCAGACTTAGTCTGGGAAAACCGAGCAGGAAAGATCTTTAAGACATCACAGAAGTCTCTCTTTCTACCCTAAGAAAGGATCAACTACACTCAAACCATTCATGTATTTAAGATATTCTTACAAGAAACCCAGTAATGAAGGTTATATTGCATCCACAGACAACCTTTTCCACTGTTTTTGGAACCTTAGTAATGGAAAACCTGTCCTTCTCTTTACTTTGCTGTAATGAGACCATGTTCCCTTAGCTGGGGCTTCTACTGAAACCTGTATTTGCCAGGTGATGCCTACGTGCCTCATGGAACGAAGCTGACTATTGTTTCATTTATGACACGTAAAATAAAGAAGTAGTTACACTTCCTGCTGGGTGGGAAAGCTGCTCGTTGTAAAGTGATGCATTCTCAATTTATTTTTCTTTTTGAGTGATGCAGTACAGAGCTAGTAATGTAATCTCTCTCTGAGCCTGTACTACTTTTTTAATGCATCTGTGTCTGGAAATGAACTGTATCAAAAAGTTTAACCCTAGTAATGGGCATACCTCTCGGTGTGGCTCTGAGGAAAGCAGCTTGGCTGGTCTGTGTTGTATACAGAAAAACACCTCCGACTTCTTTTTGTTCACTGAAACCTGAGGTTTTAGTTTAATGATCCCGTGGCAGTCTACGTATTTCCAAGTATCTACTTGGAGTCTTATCTCCTAGCTGAGTCTAAAAAGCTGTGGTATTGTAGCCACTCCTGAGCTGAGGCAAATCCTTGGGGATGATCAGATTCACAAATTCACACAGATTCACAGAGTGGCAGGGGTTGGAAAGGACCCCTAGAGACCATCTAGTCCAACCCCCATGCCAGAGCAGGATCACCCAGAGTAGATCACACAGGAACAAGTCCATGCGGGTTTTGAAATTCCCCAGGGAAGGCGACTCCACCACCTCCCTGGGCAGCCCGTTCCAGTGCTCTGTCACCCTCACAGGATTTCCTCATGTTCAGGTTTCAGTGTGGCAGGAATCAAGTCAGTGCACATGGAAACACATGAAAACTCATTAAGGGAAAACAAATGCTGAAGAGCCCCTAATTTTTCTGTCAGATGGTGTCTGAGTGGGGTTTTTTCAATTTATAAGTAAATAATGTAATTAAGAATTGTTTCAGTTCAGTTATTTAAATTAATGTATTCTTGTTTGCTCTGTGCTTCTGCTTCTGTCTTGACCCAGGCCTGTGCTTGATGGTTCCATGTGTTTTCCTGCTGCATTTAGCCCTGGCACTGCTGTATGATTGAAGTCTTTTAGAGTGTCTGCCATTAGTATGTTAGTAGCCACATGCAAGTGATTAACATTACTGTGGCTTCCCTATTCTTAGTGGAAAGTTCTAGGTCTAATGTTAATTTAGTAATAAAAGGAGATTAGATTGAAAATATTTTAGGGATGTTGTCTTGTAGGTATGGCTGAAAATGGGAAGGGAAGAAATAACATGACACTGAGAGCAACATAGTTTAGTGGCAGCTTATCCTGAAGAATACCATGATATTTTGTAATTACCTGCAAACACTCACCACATTATAAGAAGTTTTACTTTGGTATCTCTAATAGGGGAACTATTAAATAAAGCAGTCGCTATCTGTTAGCAAGTGGTTACGTACCTTCTGAAAGGTTTGCTGCTCAAATCGTGCTCTAGAAACATGCACTGTGTTGAAGAAGAGACAGAAATCCATTCTGTACTGTCAGAGCCATCAGTGATAGTGGAGGGGCTGGAAAGTGCTCTGCAGGTTGGCCTACACCTATAGTACACCCACTCTTCTGCATCCATCCTCGCAAGTAGGATGCACTCTTTATCCCCCTTGATCCCTAGATATTTTTGCAGCATAACCCTTATGGGCTCCTTTCTGCCTCCTCCAACCCCAAACTGACCACAAGATAGACTGACATAAAGGCTGCTCTTTGGGACTGTGCTATTGCTCAAGTACATGTTTGCATTTTATGAAAAATAATACCTGATCATGTGTAAAATAACTTCTAAGATGTACGAGTTCGTGTGTGTTCTTGTGCTCTGTAACCTCTGCCTCCCTTGCAGACTATCCTGTAGGCTTTGCAAGGGTTAGAGGAGTTAGCCACCAAGCAGAAGTCTTTCCTCCAGACCTTTTATCATTAAAATAACCTACTGAAAAATTCCCCCTTTGCTTGTGCGCAGCTGATTTTTATGAAGTCCTGTCAAATCTCCTAATCCCGTTTTGGTCTTTTGGTGCAATTTACTTTTATCCCCAAACCCAGCTCTCCAAATTTGCCAAAGAAAACACCAGGCACTATAGAACGACCATTTAAAATGAAACTGTTTGGAGGAGCCTGTTAGGAAAGTAGAAGAAAGAAAAAAAAAAAAGACAAAAGGCAATGTGTTTTTCATATATTACATGTATGTTAAAAAAAATTTTCCTTTATGTTTCAGTTAGAGACAAAGTGGACCCTTAAAACCAAAATCTTTTTCCTTACTGAAATTCCATATCTCTCAGTTAATAAGGGGCCATGAAAGTGCTGGAATTTTTATTTAAAGACCAATATGAACGTTATAATAAGGTATTTTCAGGCGTAACTAAAAATGCCACTAAACGAGACTTTCTGAGCTGAAATGAGAGAAAGAAGATAGTATATTTGTCTTGGGCACCTGCAGGTATCCACTGCCATACCATGTGAACTCTCCTCAGCCATTAGCCCTCTGCAGTGCTTTGAGATAGGCTTGCTGTGTCACTGCAAGGTGCGTCTTCATTTCTGTAGAAGCATTTAGGTGGCAAATTCCCTTTGACTCTTTGGGTGCAAATTATTTTTGTAAAATCCCACAATGAGACAGAAACCTGCTACTTGAACTAACATGTCTGAGTTCTTCCCTAGTGTCTTGACCCCACCAGTTATTTCCCTCTGCTGCAGTAGTTGTAGCTTCCCTGTAATAGTTAAGCGGTGCTCTGTGTGTTTCATTTAGATGCGCTGAAAATATGGAGAAATAGAGATTATGGCCTGAGCCAGGAGCCATTACTGTGTGGACCCAAGTCTGGCTGTGCCCTGTTGCTCTAGCGCTATGACTTTGCGTGAGAGACAGGATGCAGTTATGCTTCCTCTGGATTAGAGCAGATTTCAGTTACAGTTTTGCTCTTGGAAAGAATGATGTAGGGAGCATGTGCTGGATGCCTGTGCTCTTTCAATGGACTCATCTCACCAAATGATTCTGATGTGTCTGTAGAGTTTCTTTGCCTTTCTCATCAGTCTGTCCAGATTTGTTTGGTTTGGTGTTTAGTTGGTTGGTTGGGTTTTTTTGACTGTTACTAGCAGTGACTTAACAATTTTTACAAACCCTTGATGACAATGGAGTGCCCGCAGTGTCATGCCTGCACTACTATCTGAGGTTGCTGGCTGACATTTACCTTGTGAGCAGTGTCAGTTTAATCTATTTAGCATGGGCCTTACAGATATGATGTGGTGTGGGGGCTTTTTCTTTAGACTATTCAATCATGACTTGTCAAACTCTTAAAAGCTGCATTTTCCTCACCACTTTCTTTGTGTTTGCCCCAAAGAAAGGAAAGCAAATTTTCCTGATGAGACCCATTTCCAAATAATGGTGTTTAAAAATGTTCTTCTGTCAGCTATTCTACCTTCTGGACAATCTAATTTAAAGACTTATGCTCTTGACTCCTCTCATATTGCCATTTGTCCCTCACCCAATCCATTCTGTGCAGTTGCATGCAACTCTGGAGTCTATAAAAGCCTTTAGCAATCCTTTCAGCCTCTGGTGTAGTTCTGCTCTCTGGTTCGTGCCTCCCAGCAGCACAGTGATTAAAATACACTTTCATTCTTTATTAATGGCATACTGTATCACCTTTCTACTGCATTGTCTGGGATTAATGTCTGTATAGCTCCAGATCTTCCTACTTGACTTTTTGGATACTGAAACAAGACCATAATTTCTCTACTTCCTGGAATTTCAGTGGAATTCAGTATTCATTAGGCATAGCTATCAGATGACTGGACATTATCTCAACTAACTGATGTAGGGTTCTTGGATGTAAGATACCTAAATCTAGCTAATATAGTTTAAAAATCTGGGTACTAAGAGGTATTTATTCTCAGTAGGAATTTTATAACATTCTCCCTAGTTCTTAGTGGATTAGAAACTCTTTCATGGGGAGGAGGAAAAAGAAGAGCTTGGGCCAGGTCACATAAAAGGAAGTGATTGACCAGTGATTGTATTTCCCTACTTGATACTAGCCCCAGAAAGGCTGGGGAGCTTGGGCTTGTTGGCACTGGGTCAGTGGTAGCTGCTGTGGGAGGTGAGGATGACAGTTGGCTTCTCTCATGCATTTATCCTGATTCTTGTGCTGATCATACTCCCTTCAAAAATGTTTTTGATCTCAATGTTCAAGTTGAGTATTGTGTCCTAGGTCACAACAAGAGCTGTGAACTTGTGGGAGCCCTACATTCACACAAACACAGTGTCTTAGCATTGTTGGCCACTCTCGTTTCACAGGTAGTCCTTATCTTAAATCTTGCTTCTCTACCATGCAGTAACAAGGAAACTTGTGGAGGGATTTCCCTTTCAGATCAAAGGCAAAATCTCTCAGCAAAGCTCCCTGACATCCTGCAAATGCAGCTCTTTGTGCCTTACAGATGGAGAAATTGAACCCTTGTGTACGTGCTGGCTCAAGGCTTAACATGGCTTATTTTCATTTATCTTAGTAAGCATGTTAAAAATCACACCTTTAGTTAAACTGGTTCAAGCTGGCCACGTAGGGAGGGTCAGAGATGGAGCACACAGAATGACTGCCTTAAGACTGGGCAAAAATGATGACTTTATCCTGTAGTGGCTGAATGGCTCCAGCTGGCTTTTGTTGTACTGTACAAGAAACCTCTGTCTGAGGCAGTGTCAGGATTAACAGCCTGGCTGGTTTGTTCCCTTTCTAGTACACTGCTCTGCCTGACTTCCTGGATGCTCTGAAAATTACTGTAAAATCATAGGTGAGAAAGTAACTTCCACAAAGAATAACTCGCCACAACAGGCAAATCTTTCCAAAGCAAGGAAATTATTAAAAAAAAAAAAGGTTATTAATCAGAGTAAAACAAGGAGATGAAGAGATGCAGCAAGAGAGAAAGAGCAGAATTGTTTGGACCAAATGTTTTTCAAGGTCTCTTCCATAAGATGGCAGCAACCTATTTTGTGAACTGCACTGGGAGACTGATGAAAAAGGGTATCTGCTGGAAACCCTACAAAACAGGCATTCAGACTTCATAGGCTTTATCTCTATTTGCTTGGTACACATCCCTCGCAATTGTCTCAGTATAGATCATGTGGGAACCTTACTTGATGTGCTAAACCATTTTCTGTTGTTTGGTACAGTGGTTATTTTATTTTATTTTAT
>NW_010251651.1:0-1119 GCF_000690775.1 Eurypyga helias | reverse complement strand
ACTCAAAGTCCATGCCCTGCCCAGGATAACGCGTTGGTGTAGGGGTTAAGGACCTGGGGGGAGGTTTTGGAAGTTCCAGTGAAATCTGACGGTCAAAGTTTTCTTAAAGTTTACTTATTTTCTTCTTGTTTTTCTTCCCTCCCCTTCCCCATCTCCACCAAGTCTTCCATCCCGTGGAGTGTTCCTATTGCCGCTGCGAGAGCATGATGGGTTTCCGGTACCGATGCCAGCAGTGCCACAACTACCAGCTCTGCCAAAACTGTTTTTGGCGCGGCCACGCCAGCGGTCCTCACAGCAACCAGCACCAGATGAAGGAGCATTCCTCTTGGGTAACTGTCTGTTTGTCGCTGACACAGCTGCCTCTGTACTCGTGTGTCGTGCACGGTAAGGGGTTCAGAGTAGACCTGCACGTAGAAGTAGGTGACTCTGCTGGTTTTGCTGCGCGTAATGTTGATTTGTTGATGGTTGGCATCGGTTTTGGTGCTGTCGAAAGCACACAAGACAGCACCATCCTTCTCAAGGCCTGAACGTGTCTAGAGGGGAAGAAAACACGCATCAGTCCTGCTTGTCATGTGTATTCTAGCTTAAGAAGAGTTAAAGGTTGTGAAATCATTCCTCCTGACAGGTGAAGCAGTTAGCGTGAGTGCTGTGCTTGGGAAGGAACTTGGGCGGGTGGCATCTTGAAAGGGAATATTCTTTAAGACAAAAAACGTCGTTCTGTCGTGTCCTGCCAGTTGCAAATACGGACACTGAAAACCCTTAACCAACAAGCCTCAAAGAAATCACGAGAAATAACGTTGGCAGATTACCCGAGATGCTCATCCGATAGCAACCACAGATAGTTTTAGATATAAAAACCCGATTTAGGGCAAAGGATGAAGCCCAACCTTTTACTTATTCGGAGAGGAGTTGCAATGATGATCGGTTTATACTTAGTAGCTCTCTTCAGGGGGAAGAGTCATGACAGTATTATGTTTAATTTGGAAAACTGGGGCTTAATGCCATCAGGAGTTGGAGGGCGTAGGTAGGAAAATTTGGTCTTAAACATCATCCCTTTTTAAACCAGGTGGGTGATAAACGTCGGGAATGTTCAATCTGAGCTACCAGTAGGCTATCACC
>NW_010251650.1:0-28827 GCF_000690775.1 Eurypyga helias | reverse complement strand
CTGGCCTGGCGCGGGGCGGCAGGAGGCAGCTGAGGGGCATGGCGCCAGGCGGGGGTTTGGCGCGCTGAGGCGAGGCCGGGGTGAGCGGAGCACGCTCCCCTGGGCGGTTCCCACGGAGCTCTCCTCCAGGTGCTGCAGCCACGCGGGTGTGGAATTCGAGGCAAAACTCAGGGTACGGCTTCAACCTTCGAGTGTGCAAACAAACACAAACAAGACTGGACTCGTAACTCCTGTACTTCAGGCTGAGCTATAAATGTCTGAGGTGACTGAACTTGATCAAACATCAAACCCATCAGGAGGAAAAAAACCCGTTTCTTAGAAAAGGTTTGAGAAACCTGACGTGTGCTTGCCAACACGCAATAGAAGAAATACGCATTTCTTCTGCAAGCAGAATATGCGCACGTACGCACACAGTAATTAGCTCGTAGCGTGTATTGTGCAATGTCCTCACAGCAGTGACTATCCTACAAACGGACTTCTAGCTAATACCGAGCTAGTCCTGTTCCATGCAAATTATTCCTATTCCTATTCTATTAAGCCACTTGGTGCAATGGTCTAACACGGCTTTTTATTATTTGCAATTTGCTCATGCCCAGGAGCTTGCGAGGAGACTACAACCTGCTTATGCTACATGGTAGCAAAGCAAAATGTAGTTACCTGCTCCTACATCCAGCAAGGATACTACAGGCAAACAAAACACATGTATGCATACATGCATTCCAAAAAAAAAAAAAAAGCAGATTTTCATTTCTTACTGGTTTAAAATGCTAAGCAACACTTTGTTATGCTTCATTGTAAACTAATGCTTTGACATTTAAAACATTACTTGTTCAAATTATTCAGATGAGTTGGAAAGGTTATTATTTGTTTTCCTTTTTAAAGCAGGATATATATTATCTCTTGCATTCCTCTAGATTACAGTTAAATAATCAGATTTTATTCAATTTCAGAAGCAAACTACAAACAGCAATGACCCGGCAACTTAGCAATGACCTGTGTAAAGATCTCATTAAAACCTGTAATTTGCTCCAGATTTACTTCCATCACCCTTCAAATAAAACAGTTTAGACTTGAGTCTGTTGTTAAAATCAGAAATGAGGACAACTACAACTAAGTACCCAATGTTTAGCACTTAATTAATCAAATTAGGATTACAAAACAATTAAGGTGAAATTGAATAAAGCCAATTTATATGGGAAACTTGGGATTTCTAAGAAAATGGAAAAAAACTGTATAATGGCACAGAGATTAAGATCTTAGTCCTGCTTTGCCATTATGTTATTTGGAGACGGTCCTAAAATTTACAAAGCTAAGGCAGAGAAATGATAAACATACAGATTCAATGGATATCTGTTGTGTCCAAACATGATTTTCTCGAACTGAGAGAAATGATACTCTAAATTCAGGACCAATTATTACATAAGACCAAACAGGTGTTGCTGTTAACAAAAACAGCAGAAAAAGTAATGGAGATGTACAGGGAAGTGGGTGAGACTGATACAAAGAACTGTGCAGTGGAACAGCAACTGGAATACCTTTAGGTTGAGGCCTGTTTGCATGGGAAGATGCTTTTAAGATGGTCAGAAATGTGTATGGATCAATTCAAGATGTTTACAAACTGATTTTTAGTCAGCAATATTTATGTTTTAACACAGACTGGGGATTCCACTGAACATAGCTACATCTCTGTTTTTTACATTTAGTCTCTTAAGGACAAACCCAGGAGGCTTCATCCAGTCATCCCAATAACCATGTCTAGAACATGTGTGTTATTTCAAATGACTAAATATTTGGTGCTGCCCTCTCCTATAACAGCTTCTAATTTTTCAATGTGTTGGGAGTAAAAAGTTGACGTAGAGAGTTCTAGCAAAATGAATAGTTAAACAGCAACAAAAGAATCCTCGCCTATAAATTTAATAGTGCACAGAAAACCAGAAGGGATTGGGGGAAAACAGATTTACAGTGTAAATTCCAGCAAAGAATTTTGGGTTAGAATGGTACTGAAGATGAGATGTCAGAATATTATACCAAAGAAATTCTGTTATGATGGTTTTTTCTCCTTCAAATGCACTGAATAGTTTGTTGTATCAACCTTCTTGGAATGGTTTTCGTTTGCAAACAATTCTTTATTTTCTGTTTTCATAAAAACACAGGACAGGGTCTCTCTTTGTGACCGAGAGATTATGTTCACAGAATCACAGAAGGGTTGGGGTTGGAAGAGACCTTACAGACCATCCAGTTCCAACTCCCTGCCATGGGCAGGGAAACCTTCCACTAGACCAGGTTGCTCAAAGCCTCATCCAGCCTGGCCTTGAACACTTCCAGGGATGTTGACAAAGTTCAGTCTGCTTCTTTACCCGTTTCCTTTCCTTTAAGTTAGCCAACACATTTAAACACGTTCAAAAACCAGAAACATAAAAGGCTTAGCTGGGATTTCAGGTGACGGTAACATATAAATCATATTTCCGTCTTGTATAGAAGAATTGGAATTACGTAATTATGGCAGAAATGCAGTCTGCCTCTGCAGAGTGTACAGAATATGGGTAAACGAGCATGCACAAGAACAGTGTGCAAGAGGTGTAAAGTCTCTGCAATGTCACAATCCAGTCTAGGTTATTCTATTACAACTGCTGCATGTATTAACACATTGTCAATTAATTGATTAGAAGGGGATAGACATGGTTCATATTATGGAATACCTTGAGTATTCCATGATAAGAAATACTATAGAATATATAGAATACTAAAAACCTGAAAAACAAGGTATTGGAGACAAAGGTGTGTTAAAAGGTTGACATTAAACAGCACATACTGATTTCTTGAAGGTATTTGTGCTTTTAAAAACAACGTGGTGATACTATCCAGTGAAAAGGAGGACACAGTTAAAGCAGCAACTAACTGCTTGGAAACAGTTTCTCCCGTAAAATCACTCTATGGAAATTGTCCAGCTCCACACAATAGCTCTTGTCTGTTGAGCACCACCTTTCCTGTCTTGGGCACAAACATGTACACCACTTCCTTCTTATTACAGAAGAGTTCAAGTAGAGCACTCATCATTTGCCTCCAAGAATAACAGTCTGAACTCCAGGTTCCCTTTCCTACAACAGAAGTCAGCATAAGAAACAGAGGTACAGTGACTGTAACCGCTAGAGTAATGCTGCTGCTTGAAAACATGGACCTAACTCGCCCTCCGTTGCTTTCAAACCAGTGCCCTGCTGTTGACACAATATCAGAGTTTTAATATCCAAATCAATGCACAAACGAAAGTGTTGGCTGTGATTTATAACATGTATTTCATCATGCAGTTGTAAGCTGTGTATTTTATGGAAGGATTGTTTATTTAATGAAGCAATGCAAAAAATTGTTAGAAATCATTCAGAAACAACAGATGCTTTCCAGTTCCAGCCCAGGCCTTATATAAAGAACCTGATTGTTCTAGAGATGTAAATACTGTGCTCAGATTCATTATGTAAAACATACAATAAAAATATTCTGTAATTAATTTTAAATTAGCACAAGCATTATCAAATTCACCCATATGGTTTTGTGTGGTTTTGCATGTCAAAGTCATATAAAATGCAAGCAGTAGTAAATCAAATCAACAGTGTACTTGCCTAAGATGTAGCTGTAAAAATCTTACATATGACACCTCCAAGTAATTTGAATTTTTTTCCAAAAGCTTTCCTTCAGTTCTTTTCTCAAGCACATGAGAAAAGAGAGGACTTATTTTATGTCTCCTAGACCAAAAGGTCCATTAATAGGTTGATAAAGGGAAGACACTGTTGTCCAGAAATATTGAGTATCTTGCTGTCACTCCTGTCTGTATGTATAGCTTCACATAAACATGGAATTTCACTGCTGTTAATGCAATAATCAGTGTATTCAATTGACTAATTATCAATAATAACTTGCTACTGATGTTTATAGAAGGATTGTCCTGCAGTGCCCGTATTCTACAGGTCTTCTAGCCTGTTGAAAGCTAGAAACCACTTCTTTGTAAACTCTAGTGAAGAATTTAAAAAAATATTAGTGTACATTTCCAGTAGTGGGGTTTTTTGGTTACCCTAATCTTCAGGCGTTGTGACATTCATTTGTAACATCCTTCCCAGGAAAGCACTTGAAGCCTGTATCTGCTAACACAAATAACTGAAGTACTTTGTTTAAACCATAGCCAAATTTGTGCTATTTCAGACACACACATTTATTCATAGGTTGCCTTGCCAACCACAATTAGCACCCACTCAGATGAAGTGTATCATGCAGTTTCACCTCTCTGCAAACAGAAATGCCCTGTAAATGAATTCTATTAAACATAAGAATTTTTACTTATTTTTTGTTATTTGTAGGCATAAGAATGACTTGAGGATGTTCAGAATTTTTTAGAAGCTGCTTTAGAACATGCTGGAAGTATACCTGCATTTAAGCACTGAAAAGAATATATTTGTTTATGTGAAATCTATTTCTGCACATGAGATTAAAAATAAAGTATTTCAGAGAATTTCTGTAAATCTGCCTTTACTCAGGAGCACCACTGAACCCCTCTGGTATTTTTGTGTTCAGGTTGCAGTCAGTACATAGGGAATGAGGTTTTATGCTTAACGTGAACGTTTATGAACGATTAACCTTAAGAGGTTTAATTACATGTTGTAACAATTCAAATGCTGAGAAAAACATTTTGTAATACTTGTTCACCGCTCCAGGTATTTTTGTCAGAAAGTAGTTCCATTCTTTCTCAGCATAAGTATGGAGTATCCACAGTCCACAGAGGAACAATTAATACTGGAGCTCAAGAGCACTTCAAATACAGGATATGACTGCAGGAATTACTTGGTGTGAGGAAATTTTGGCTATGTCCAAGGTAGAGGGAAAAGAAGGTATAGAGGGAACTTTCTAGTAACATTGCAGATGTGGGGTCTTATTTTAATTTTCCAAAGAGATAAATCCTTTGAGTAGAACTTCAAGTAGGTGCTATCTTAGCCTTTGCAAAAACCAATGTTCTGTGCTCTTTCATCATTTTAGAGAGGTTATGTATTCAGAGAGTTGGACTACCTGCATGAAAATCAATGCAGTTGTTAGCGTTGGCTCCCAAAGCCAAGCATCAACTGTGTATTTGGTGGGCATAGTTTATTTCTTGGTGGAACTGACGGAATAGGTATCACAGTTCTACTGTGTAACTCGCAGGACTACAGAATAGTCGTGCAGTTAGCTTACAACTGAGCAAGCTGTGTCATAAGCTAGGATCAGAACTATGGTTTCTGTTAGTGTCATATAAACAATAATTATTAAATTCTAATATATTCCTTAAAGGCCTGAGATTAAAATAAGATTGACAAAAGGTGCCATGCAATGTAAAGATGACTCCGTTCTCCAAAGGTCTTTCTCTGTTATTCCAAATAACTGAGGGGGAAGTGGATGACTTGTTGATACAGTGTGATTTGAATAAACTTTTAACACTCCTGTTACAGAGACTCTTACAAAACAGCAGCGTAGTTAAAAAGGGGTGGTTCTCTCCCAGATGAACAACTCCTTAAGTTCAATAGGAAACAAAGGATGGGAATGTTTATATGGAGTGCCCCATTGCGGCTACTCTTCGAGGGAGGATCCTGGTCTAGGTAGACTTTTGGTGTAAACCACAGTTCCAGCCCTGATTTCTGTATGATGAGGAAATGGAAAGAGAAAGACAGCATTTAGCAGCATAATAGCTAAGAACAAAACCAAAAAACCACAACCCCCTCCCACCAGAGAACTGCTTAAATCAGTATATCAACCATTATTAATCTGAAACGGGCACGTTACAGAAATGCTAGGCTGACCATATCTCTACCATAAGGTTTTTGGGCTCTCTATGACCGGTAGCGGTCATTCTGCAAGCAGCCTTGGTCTCCATTGCCAACTGCAGTCATGCGGACCTTACTGAATGGGGCTCACTGGAGGTCATCAATGGGTTTTTGTGAAAGAAAACAAGATTACACCTAGGGTTACCTCTGAGAAAATGATTGTAGCTCCTGACCATTGGCTGTTACTGCATTAGACTGTAGCACTAACAAATAGCTGTTATTTATATGAACTGTAAATTCAGGCTTGCACTGAAGCTTGAATAGGCTGTCAAAAGAAATAGATATTTATTAATGGCATTTAAATTCTATTTTTTCATTGTGCTTGATGGTTGAATGTTAGTGATGCTAAGGTTAAAACCTTAGAACCCATGTTTTTACTTTCTCCAGAAGAAAGAGGAAACCAACCAACCACCAAGCATTAAAGGTGAACCTTCATTAAATATCTTTGTTTCTACAAAACGGAACATATTTACAATCTTTGAAATTCCAAGTTTAGAGTAGAAATAAATACAACTAGAATACTGTTCTTGAACCTTTTCTTAACCTCTGAAAATTACCGAGGTCTGTGCTTTATCTGCCTCCAATGGTGATAGTAATGCACAGGGCATTATGACAGTGTTTTGTTTAAGAAGCATTCATTGTCGTTGATCTTAACCAAATTGCATAAACTTTTCCTACAGCTAGCTTTTTCTATAGTACCTGAACAGAAGATGCATCTGTAGTGTTTGAAATATTTCTATGCACAGTTATTTCTTATATTTTTAACCGCCTTTTTGATTTGCTGTATGAATGTTGCATGTTATCTCCTAAAAATCAGAAACCAGGAGTCAAGTATGGCTCAACTAAAATGGTTTGCTAAAATCTGCCAGCTGTACATATAGTCTGGATACATAGTTTATCCAAATCTTTCCATTCTTTTATTTCCTCTAATCCTTTTAATAGCTTCCTCTTTTTTTGTTTTTTGTTTTTTTGTTATTTCCCCCTATGAGGTACCTGTATCCCCTGTATCACCCATTTACCTGCATTAGACTTTTCTGCCTCTTTTCCCTCTTCTGTAGATGCAGCCCCACTTCAGACAGGTGTGCATTCCATCCGTGCTGCCTCCTCATGCCTCCTTTCTCCTCGTCTGCCAGTTCCTTTAAGCAACAGGAAGCGTGCCAGGGACTGCTGTTCTTCCACGTCTCAGCTGTAGTCCTGCAGTTTTGCAGGAACTGGAGGCTTGCAGGGGTGAGACTGAGTTGGCAACAGGAGCGTACCAACTCACAGGCTGCAGGTTTTGTTGTCTGCTTCCTGTACTTTTACTCAGCAGCTGGATGATGGGGAAAGTGGTGAACAAAGATGAATTGAACAAAGATTAAATAACCAGTCTCTGCTTCTCTTTCCTCCAGGTATACCAAAAAGATGGAGAAAGGCACAGTTGACTCTTGATACTGCAAAACCCTTGGCTTGGGACATATCCTCAGGTAGATGTAAGGTGTAGGCCCACAGCAGTTCCCAGGCAGTCGGTGAATATAACTATTAAGGCTATTTTGCTGATATATTAATTTGTAAGACACAAAAATATTGTTCAATAGGCAATATGCCCTGCCCAAAAAGTGGTGGCCTAAACAGTGTCAGAACAATGCATATGCTCACAGTTTGGGGGTGCAGAGTAGAGATGATTGGGCCAGGTATAATTGTTGCTTCTGTGAGTGTGGAGGCATCTGGAAGGACAGAAAAAGATGTGGATTGATGGGTGTGGATGTAGGCCAGTGGCCTTATGAGAAGCAGTTGTTAGCTGTGTGGCTGTAAAGGAGGTTTGGGAAGATTTCAGAATATCCCTTTGGGAAATGTTTTTCTAGAGAGCTGAAGATACACTGTGCCACTCAGCAGGGGACTCCCAAATCTCTTTGAGTGGGGAAAAAAGTTAAATAACGAGAAGCCCTAGTGATAGTAGCCATAGTCTTATGTACTGCTATCCTGTAGGGAGAGTAGCAAGAAAAGAGTGTAAAATATCCCCTTGGTGGGGCTTCAGCAGACTCTGCACAAACCTGCCATTTTTTTGTAGAAATGTAGGAGACCTGCTGTAACTACTGCATGACTTTTCTCTCCTTGGAAGCCATTTGCTCCAGGCCTCACTCCCCAGGACCGCAGTGTTAGTCTGCTTCACGATTGCTTCATTTCATGAATATGAAAGAAGAGGGAGCTGGTGGTCAGTTCACACTTTGAAATGATTACTCATTTTGTTTAACCCAGTTACCAGCGCAGTGTGTTTAAACTGCAGACACGTGGGAGTAAGGGTGGGCTATTAGTAGCCCACAGCTTGTGAAAGATCCTCAACTCTCTGTCAATTGCTTCTCTGGGTCGTCAGGAATGAGGATTTCTGAAATTCCTGGTCATGCATCAAAGCATTTGAGGAGAGGGTGTTTGCAGTGGGGATGTTTGGTATCAGTTTTGGAACATTGGCAGCCAGCCCTTTACTTCTAATTAAATGAGATAAATTAATTTCCCACACAGAGAGGTAGTTGATTTAATTTTCATTTTTGTCAGAGTGCCCAGAGCATTGAATGTCTGTCTGATCATCGGAACAACATCCTTAGTACAGATTGAAAGAATTAACACAATTAATTCACCACCACCACGGGAAAAATGCTGGGATTTTGTTTATGCAGATTCAAACTGCTGATGAACATACAGAACCCAATGTGTGATACTCTTGCGTCTTCCATGATGCACGTTTGGTTTCTTCTCTAAAGCTTAGGCCTGAGAAGCAAGAAGGATTACTTCGGTATGTGGGAGCTGGAGGCTCTCCTAATTCCTTATTGGAGACTGGATGGTCTCTGGGCTACTTGTCCCAGGTAGTAACTGAGACCTTTTCCCAAGGGATGCAGGTATCTCAGTGCTCATCTTACTTTTTTGAAATATAGTTTTAATGAAAGCTTGGCAAAAGAACAGTTTAAAACGTAAAAATAGCAAAATGTGCGGAGGCTGCTGTTCATTTTGTAAGTCAAAGCTTGTGACTAAAGAACGCTGCTTAGCAACAGATGGGGAAAATCTGAAGGTGATCACATCACTCCCTGAGAATTAATTATTCATGCTCAGCCTACCTTCTAAGCACCATCCTTTTCATGTCCCTGTTCTGCTTGTTCCTTGGGATTAGGACTATGTGACTGGCTCAGTCATGTAGCCCAGTTTTATTCTCACTCATACGCATGCTGGTCCAGCTGTGATGCAACTGCAGCGCTCTAGCTCCGGCTTCTTCAGTTCTCTGTCCCACTATGCTGTACCTCATGTACTGATCATATGGAATAGGACACGAAGGAAGACCATGCATTTCTGTGGATGGTTGCTTTATTAAGCACACTTCTGCCTCAACTAACACCATTCGCCACCAACCCGTGCTGTATCTCCTCCTCTGCAATCTCTCACACCTAGCTCACCAAGAGTTCGACTTCATGTGTCTTTGTTATGCTTTGAGAGAACACAGGATTGCTTTTGTTTCCAAGTTTGATTTTCCCTAGGAAAGTAATCAGATCTCAGATTGAAAAAAATATTTTATAAATATTTCGAATGAACTGTTCTCAGATTGTGGTGTTTGGGAAGTGGTAAAGTCCCCATTTGATTCACTCCCACTGCCACCATTCAGCACGCACATAAATACAGTATTATAAATCGGCAATTACTGTTTGATTTACTGATCTGCAGATGCTTTCCGTGTGAACCAAGACTTACATTGACTGAGTCACTAATCAGGTGGGCAGGCTTAAAATATAAGCACCTCATACCCAACTGAAAATTTAATGTGCATAAACAGTTAAGGAAGCAGTGATTTACGTTCATATTTAACTGGTATATGCCACCAGATAAAATCTTGCCTGACACCAGACAAAAAAGTGGATGCGTGGAGAAGACTAGATGATGTATTTCCAGGCTCCACCAGGTTGTATGTTACGGACTTTCTAAACCATATGTACTGTGGAGACACAGACAAGTAGTGAAAAGTGATGTGAGCTACTCGAGATCAAATATTGGTTCCAGTGAGGAAAAAAAGCCCTTGTTCTTTTCTTGGAGATTGTGCAGGCCCATATTAAGAATTTAAGACCACTTTGGCATAGCTAATTGGGAATTAAAGTGAATTTGTAATTATAAAAACTGGGATAGTCTTGATGAACAAGTAGTCTGATACAGAAGTACACTGCAGAGTGATATTACTTGTTGCATATAATGGGTACAGTGAGTTCCAACTGTGTACTATGTTTGGAAACTATTTAGATATTTGAATGCTATTTTAACAGTAATGAATTAATTTTTGGTATCTATGGGAAATCCTTCAGTGTTAGCAACAATGTTGTGCTCTCCGTATGTTAACAGGTAGCTTGAAAGGCAGAGCAGGTGTTAAATGCACAGCTACAGAAGTAAGTTTAACCTCTACAAGCAATGAAAAAGGCCTGGGAAATACTAATTCTCCTTGAGTTGATTACTATTATAATGCACTCATAAAACGAAATAGAGCTACAATTTATGCTGCTGATTTGTAAATAATTGAATATCTAATTTAATGTTTATTTGCTAATAATCTTGTTTACTGGCATTTGAATTTATTTTCTTGCCTTTTTTTTTTTTATTTTTTCCCTTACAGTTAGAATAAAATAGTCTGGATTATCTGCCTGCATTTGAAGAAAGACTTTGACTGCTAAAAAGGTACAAAATAATGGAATACTGGTAGATAGTGCCATAAACATGGGGGTTTACATATTCTCAAACGCAAAGAGGTAAAGCAAAAGTGTTAATGTAAGAAGAGGGGATAGTAGAGAGGTCTCCTCTACTGAAAAGACTCTCCTCCTCTTTCCTGGGTTGCATTTCTTCCCCAGAGTTCCCCCTCTTCCTTGGGTAAAGTTCATTAAAGAGGTCTCATTTCTATTTCAATCTACTTTATACAGTACTTAGAAGGCGCCTAGATCCTCCGGTTGGCATCTTCACACATTTATAAAAAAAGATCATATAGCTGCTAATTTGAGCTTTCAAACTGAAGGTTTGGATGTTCAGTTAAGACTCAATTAGTTGAACATGAGTCATTATGTACCAAAATCCCCATGTCAGCCGTGAAAGTTAAGCTTAAGATGAAATAAGACATTTCAAAATTGAAGTTATGGCTGTGTTCTCTCTTCCTCTCTAGGCCAAACATGTGTTCATAATCCCTTCTTCTTATGAACTGTTTAACACAAATAGCAAATTAAGTCCACATGAGCCTTTTAGATAAATATAACCAGATCATAACTGATTTGGCCCTGATCCTATCCTGCAATCTGCTGGTTTAAGCAGTGTAACCGTAACAATAAGAGCCAAGGTAATTACAGTTGCTTAGAAATTGACGTTTTCTAGGTCTGAGCTGGGTCCTGCCTGCCAGCCTGAATTTCTCTGTAGTATCTGAAACCCACTCTTTGGACAAGGACTCGAACTGGAAAAGTCTAGCAGCAAAACAGCAACTTTTTGGTTCTTCCCTCCATGATACCACTTAGTCCCCAGCTTTCCTCTCTACAAGGTAGTTCGAGACAACCCAGAAGGTAAGAGGAAGCTGGCTTCTAGAAAGGTTTCATTAGTGAGTTAGTGCCGTAGGATGTCATACTGGGCCCAAAGGTACACTGGAGGTGGCAGAACCCTTCTGCACGTGGCTGAGGCTGGCTGAGGGTGAATCAGTGCATCGGACATAGGAATCAAGAGAAACTTCGGTGTGTCTCTACACACTGAAATGAAGATGTTCGCCCTGAGCTGGTAATAAATAACAGCATCTCAGAAGTGAAAAAGCATATGGAAGGATATGAAGGGTAAGACACGAGGTATAAACCAATCTCTGGGTCAGTGGCTAGTTTAAATTTCACACTTCATCATAGATTTGCTTTGTCAGCTTTGGCATATCCCTTTGGCTTCTTATTTGTGAGATAAAAGGAATGTATCACCGAATGCGTGACAGAATTAAGCTTTTAATGGAAGGAACTTCATCTCCAATCTTGTTAGAATCCTTGATCCTGTTCTAGGATTTGAACTTGTAACACTTTTTACATTCAGTAAACAAACGCGCCAAAACCTCCCTTATGTGCAGAATGCTTCATTCGTGAAATATCGTGCTGTTCCTAAAATTGCAGTTAGGTAAAAGCTGTTCACCTTCAGACAATGAAACCATTAAAAAAAATCAACCCAAAACCCAAACAAAGGAGGGGAGATAGCCCTGACTTGCAGAAACAATCCTCGCTGACTCTTCTGGGAATGATCCTCAGAATTACCTCATTATTTATTCTTGGTGCAGTCCACCAATTAAACAAACCGGTTTATATATAGAAACAGGGATGGGCTTAGCTTACTTTTTCAGGGTCATTTTCAGAGACAGGGACACTGAAGATGTGCAGGCTCGTATTACCCGACACAGCAGACACTCTGGCTGTGTCTGTGTGTGCTTGTGCAAATGTGTGTGTGTAATGTTACATGCTATCCGCAGAGCTGGTAACGAGCGAAGGAAAGTCAAAGATTCCTGGTGGTTGTCTGCTGGAACGCCTCTGTTTGGGTAATAACACGTGTGTTATGCAAGCCACTAGAAATATGTCAGGGATCCCTAAGAAGCTGATGGGGCTGAGAAAGAAAACCCATTACATTTTAGTATCAGTAGATACTAAAGTAGATTTCTTTGTAGAAAACAATCAGATGACTTACTGTGTGATCATTCAAACTTTCTGTCAAGTAAATATTAAAGTGAAAAAGAAAATCTTGGTTATGCCTTCTGTCAGCCAGTCCTGTGCAGTTTAATGCTACTGCTTGAGAAAACCCTAATTTACTGCAGTAGGGGTGGGGTCTGTAACACAGCAGATTCACTGCTGCAAGTCGAGGCCTGGTTGAGGCATCTTCGGTACCGCAAAGGCTATCTGTACGGAGAAGTACCTCAACATTTGCCTGGGACATGCCTCAAAATCTCTAGGTATCGTTTCAGGCAGGACTCTTCCTGAAGGATCTCTGGGTTGTTGCTGTTGCAGTACAACTGGAGGCGATCCGAACATTTACGTACTGGCCATCACTGTGCTGAGTGTCTCTCGTCTCTCACACAAGGCTTTCAGCCTGCAAGCGTATAAACCTGACGTCCTGTACGTGACAGAAAAGTGCAGTTATGCACTTCAGAATGCAGCTGTAACCCACGGAACACGTGGATTATGCAGACTTCAGCGGTAAGAACGTGTCCTAGTTAAACACAAATGTATATTGCTTTTTAAAGACCATAGTTCTTTCCAACACCATTCACGGGATTAAAGGAGAATCAGGAACAAAGCGTGTCTTGACAATGGGAAGAGCTAGATAGGGGGACTTCATTAAAGAACATTCAGATGAAAGTAGGAGACACAGCGTTAAAATTTTTGCTGTTGCAGATCTCCCAAGTCCTGATATGAATGATTACGCATGGCATTGAGTTTTTGCAGGTTCTGAAAATTTGACAATTATGTGACTGCAATGTGTTAAAAGGGCCTCGAGATATAAATGCCACAAGAAAGTTTGCAGCTATCTACGTGGGATTCAAGAGTTTTGATTCCTTTGTCTCCAAGTCCAGGCTAGACGAGGCTTGGAGCAACCTGGTCTATGGAAGGTGTCCCTGCCCATGGCAGGGGGGTTGGAACTGGATGATCTTTAAGGTCCCTTCCAACCCAAACTGTTCTATGATTCTGTGATTGTTGTACGTTAAAAATGCTTTTAAAGTTTTCCAGGGCTGGGAGTAATTTATAAAATCAACTGATTATAATTTTATTGTATCTATATTTGGCCTGGTTTTAATCTGTTTAAAAAAAAAATAATCACAGAAGAAATGAGAATTACATCTTGCAGGACCTGCCAACCTGCTGCTCTGTGTTTTCTCTACGTGTCAGTTTTCCAAGTGCGACACGCCCCAAGTCTGGAACCAGAATGAAAATGAAGTACATTTTTAAAATAAGCCCCTGGATACAAAGTACTGGACGAGGCTCCAGTGCGGCCAGTCGCACAAAGAACGCAGTGTTAGTTGTGCTCCACAGCCCTCACAAACTGCAGCAACATTCAAGCATCATTCCTGAAAGTAAGCAAACAGACAAAGTACACAGACCTCATTAGGCTAAGGAAAGCAGAAAAGAAATAAATCAGAAGGTTCCAGGGGAAAAGAAAGATTCCAGTTGAATGGAGAATCTGAGAACAATGCAAACACACATCGTGAGAAAGAAGTTACAGAGGGCCTGGGAGGCGTTACTTCAGTCAGCGTTGGGTGGTGCTGTGCTACCCGACACTGCAGCTGCACGTTCCTGGTGCCCTCGAGCCCTGCGACATTCCCTTCGCCCAAGAGGATGTTCAGAAGACGGGTAACAACGTGCGTGTCCCCGTGCGTACGCTGGGTAGCTCTAACAAGTAACTCAAAGAGAACTCCGCTGCCCGTTCTTAGGGCGGCTGCAACGCAGCAAGTCCAGGCATCACGTGCCGATCACGCTGGGCAAACTTCTGGGCGCTGAATCGCCTGGGAGATGGTGCTGTTTGAAATGCGAACGCTGGTGCGTTCCTGCGGACAATACGTTGTAGCTACTACGAGAGATAAACCAGAACTGTTTCACTGACTCCACAGATGGAAGTTTGTGTCTCTTCTTGCTAATCCCATTATGCAGTATTCCGGCGTGTACTCGGGAGCCCTCCGAGTCAGGGTGGATGAATTCAGTTCAACTACAGTTATCAAGATGGAGCAGTGGGGAATGGTGGTTTAAAAAGAAAACTTTTATGAAGTCAGAGTACCTACATGACAGATTTAGTAGCGATTTTGAAAATTCTATCCTCAGAAATTATATATTTACTCTTGGCCGTTCCTGGAAGTTCTCCTTCAAGGCCCCTGCCTGAAATCCCTTAACCGGTACTCCCAGGCGTGGCTGCTAGCTTAGCAGTTTCTCAACCTGCGGTTAGTCTTCTCTGAACCTAGCTCACAGCAAACCCTCTCATAAACAGACTTAGGTGTGGTTTTGAGTCTCCTTAGAAAGACTATTTACTGTGATCTGCTGAACAAACTTGTGTGAGAAAGGTGGCATTACAAAAGGCAAATCAGTTGCAAAACTTTGCCACTTGATCGCTGCTTTTTCACAAACAAAAAATGAGAGTGGTGTAAGTGCCGTTCCGAGAGTCGGGGAAGAAGCTGGGAGCTGAAGAACAAGATCGCATTACTGGGTAATAATTCCAGTTCGGAAACAATGTCAGTCGTCTGTTGGCTACAGGCTGTTGCTCTGTGACAGCAGTTCAAGGAAAAAAGAAGTAACACTGAGTGACAGAGGACCCTAGAACTGAAATCGATGTGTTTGCTTACAGAGGGAAGCTCTTCCAAACAGAACGATGGTAAAATGCAAGCTAAGAAACCTGAGTCTATTTAGCCCCAGTTTAATATTCCTGCTTTATAGGAATTGTGGGTGAAGAGAGTTTTGCCATGTTCTCACAAACCACACTAGAATTAGTATGTGTGCAGGCCCATCGTGATCTACTGGGGCAACATCTTCTGTTCAGACAACAGATCAGCACAGCTGCGCAGTAGCCCCCGACACCCCTACTGCGTTCAGTGAGACTGAAGAGTTCAGCTCTTCGCTGAGTACCAGCTAGCCGAGCTACTGGACGTTTCTTGCCTGTTTTCAAGATTGCTATCTAGGCATATTTCTTCCCTCTAACGTACTGCAGAGAGGCGTGTAAATTACAGATCAAAACTCAAGTAAAAAATGGCCAGCCTATTTGTACGGAAAAGTCTGGGAGATGAACATTTTGCACTCAAAAAATGGCACTGACACTTTAAAACGTTTTAATGTTCCCTTGTACAACCTTACCAACAGAGTCAGTCACGTACATTCTCTCTCTGGCCTCTAACTGTCGCTGTTGGGACGGACATGACACACACAGAATTGTGCACAAAAGCCAAAAAGACCCTTTATTGTTTACACAAGCCCTTTTTATATCTTTCTTAAGAATGTGTGTCCATACATGATTGGTTCACTCGCAGACCAACAGTTCACGATCGGATGACCTCTTCTTTGTTACATCTTCGATAAACTACTTGTAGAGGCAGTTCCTTGATCTTGTTTACTCAGCTCTTCTCGGGACTTTCCTGACTCCTGAAGGGTACCCGGTTATCTGCTCAAGGTCAATGTTAAGCTTGCATTCCGATCCCTCAGACCAGCCGAGGCTTCCCACATCTAACAACGGAGTAAATCCTCCCCCCAACCTACTGGCAGATGTCAAGAATACAATACAAGGGAAGATAATAGTTCTAAAGAGTTTGTTTTCTACAGGAGCCTCTTAGTTCCCTCTTACTTAGGATCAGTTTTTCTGAGCCTGCTTATATCTAATTACCTACCGCCCTACACATCTGTTACCGCCACGTTAGTGGGGAGAAGCGCCAAGTGCCCCTATTCGGGTATTGTGATACTGTTGCCTGGATGCGTCTTAAGAAAAGCTGAAGCTAAGAAATGAACAGTTTCCAGTGTCAGCGTTTCATCAGGTGAAGCCAAAGAGAGGGAAGGGACTCGGAATTACCACTCAGCTATGTTCTGGGTCAAATGGCACAGTGACTCCAGTCTTCAGTGGCTGGCCGGGGTCAGGAAGGCTTAAAGGTACTCTGTTACCAAATACTTAGTCTTCGCTGTTATTCTGTTCCACATGGATCACGCAACCTTTCAAATTTATATATTTTAGAACTTGAATCTTGATTTAAGAAGGAACAGACACAAGCAACTCCAGATTGCCAGAGATACCCCAAACAATGCCACATTACTAGCCTCACCAAACTTGCTGTCAGCACAGTTAAGTAATTTTTAACTGATCAGTGTCAGAAAGATTCCTGGTGTTTAGCTCTTCCCCCTCATCTTGGAGATGGTTTGAAGTGTAACTGAGAATGAACTGGAAATTGTAAATAAACAAACCCAAGAAATATTATGGATGATGTATCAAGTATGCCTTGTTCTTGGCTAGGTTGCTAGCCGACTGTGGAACAGGATATTAGGGATATTAATCAAGAGAGGAAGTTTCAGAAAGGATGACTATAGAAAAACATGGAAAACTCTGGGAGAAAAGTATGCAATTGCAAATTGAGAAGAAGTAATGCATATATTGCTAGTGAGTGTATTTTTGACGCAAGAAGGCAGCTCACAGTTAAGTAGATATTAAGAAGTTCTCATGGAAACCATAAAAGGGTTTATGCTGAGTTTGAGCTGATTCTGCAAATATCCAAAATTACATCAGGAAGGATTGAACCGTGAAAGAAGTTCAAGTATCACAAAATCCTGGAGCGTGGTTTCTGAACTTTCTGGTTTATGACCCTAGGCGTGTTTCGTAAAAGCACATATTGTGGAAACCAGATCAATTCAATATTAAGTTAATTTTGGCTGTCTTTGAGGAGCAGCTAAGGAGAACTTCATCCTTTTGAAAGGGCTGTACACTCGACAGCACCCAGCTGATGGAGGCTGCAGTACAAATCGTCACTTGGTAAGCCTGCGCTGGCCAAGTTTCCTTACATTTCCTTACGCTTTTTGGCACGTAAATAACGTATTCAGTTAAGAACTGGTTTTTGGCAGCTGTTTGCTTTTGGATTCTGTTCTCCAGTCATCAAACTGGAATTCTGGAAGACTAAGGAAAGGTTTAGGAGACAAATTTTTTATTTTTGAAGATTAAGTTATTTGTGGTTGTACGATTGCCCTGCAAACGAGAAAGCCTCACCATCGCAAAGATCCTCACATGCAAACTTTTGTACTTTTTAAAAAGGTCAACTTCCTTTACGGTACAGCTGTGTGCTTTGTAAGCGGTGTGGATTCCATCGCCTGGCTACACTGGAGTTTTGCAAGCATGAACGTGAAAGCGGTCACCTGAGCTGGCGCTAGAAAACCCCGCTGGACATGTTCATGCAGATGGACAGTTCCGAGGGGAACGTCTGTTGTGGTAGGGGAACTTCTCACACACAACATGGCAAGCACGTTGTCTCCTCGCAGCTGTAGGTGGAGAGTGCAAGTGTCGCCACTAGCAGGAACAGCATCCAGGTAACTATAGCATAATCCACCCTGTGCAAAATGTATTGGCTAAAATAAGCTGCGTTTGTTCCCAAGAGATTTTGGTTCTGTTGTTATTCTAGAAGAAACAAGCAACTTGCTGACTTACTCCCCAGTAGCCTATAAACCCCACTGGTCTGGCATAGTCAGCGACCTTGAAACCTATTGTCTTGGTTTGGGTGCAAGAAAGAATCCAAGACCCTCCCAAACTGGAGGCAGTTTGTTTGCTTTAAATAAAAAAAGCACAACCTTAAAGCATGACGCCGTGATGAGAGACACAAAACTACCCTGCTTTTGTCAACTGCCGCGAAGAGAACACCGCAAGGCCAGACTGCATCCCAAGGCTCCCCGTCAGGTACCATGGTCCTGCTGCACCTAAATACAGGCAGACGGACTCTGGCTTGGGCACCTCAGGGTTAAGTGATTTCGGGAGACAGGACCTCTTCCGCCTCTGCTCACGATTTGCACCTACTGCCTCAGGACACACCACTAACCTGCAACCAAATCCAATCCAGTAAAACACCAAATCACAAATAAGCAAAACCAACATTTGACAATATTATTTGTGGTTATTTTAAAGAAAAAGCCAAATCCTGGACTGAACAACAAAACAAAAGTAAAAGCCACCCCTTACAAAAATTCCACATATACAAACAAGACAATTTAATCTAAACATTTAGCAAGTATTAATTATTTAATTGCATGATGTGACTTTGCTACAACCTTATAACCCCTTCACATACCCTTCCTTTTCATCTGAGCAAAAAAACCCCAAACCCACTGAGAAAGCCGAGGTGCAGTACATCTTAAAAACCCACGCAACCCACACCACCACAGCTCGTTGAGCATCTTAACGATGCAGACGCACGGACAACGCACGTTTTCAAAGGTCGCTCAGCTGGCCCTGACTGAATCAGGCACTACAGGCCATGCATTCAGGGCAGTTTGGTCCCAGGCTGATTTCAGTTCTCTTAGCACCAGTTTACAGCACCCTCAACCCTGAACATTTTTGCGTAAGCTGAAGCCTCGTGGCAAGGCTTCTTTTAATATTAAATGAAATCGATTACAGGGCGACAGAAACACTAAGAGGTAGGTTATAAACCACACACTAAAAATAAGAATGTTCTAATATCTAATATCAATGCAGCTAAGTGGGACCAAGATAATTAACAATTCTTTATCTTGTTAGGGACGTATTTAATACAGAAATCTGCGTCTGCAGAAGAATGTTCACTTTGCAAGTCTGTCACAGCTTAGCCCTAGACTAGAAGTTCACAAAGTCGTAAATTCATACTTAAAAAGCACAGCAAACATTAAACCTGAAAGTGCACAGTACAGCTTTCACTGAACCTAACCACAGAAGATCGGTACTTTCTCCTGTAATGAGGGAGATGATACCGGCCTGTCGCTGGCTTTAGAATCGTATAAATACATACGTGCAAGTCATTACACACAAAGATAGTGTAAGTAGCTAATGTGACCACATCAGCATGTGATGACACAGGACCAACCCTTCGGGTAACGGCAGTTTGGTACGTAGTTGTCCTATCAAGGTTCAGTGCAGAATATATGCTTTTAACAATACGCACATTCAAACACTGTCAAAAACAGTAACTTTTCCTCGTTTTATGCTACACAGAATGCAAAGAGTTTGATCTCCCAGGTGACAACAGCTTTACTGAATTCATTGACAGATGGTCTATTTAAGACATTAAAGTCTGATAGGACACAGAAAGAAGACAGCATTGGGAGAACTATCACACTTTGGGAAAACCTTACTTAGAAAACTACTGCATGTTATGAGAGGAAATACCCTCTGGTGTAAAAGAATAGTCCCAGCGGGATACCTAGATTTTCCACTTTCAAGTGAATGAGGTGAAAGAGCTATCAAAACCAATTAAAAATAAAAAAGGCATGTTAAAAGCATAAGCAAGGCACGGTGAGGATTCAGTTGTGTTGTGCCACCAGACTCTACCCAGTCTAGACCAGAGGAATGCACTCTGCAAAAGTGAGCAACAGAGCTGTACTGCCTTCGGAATGGCACGGGAGTGTAACTCCTAGTACACAAATGTAATGTAGAACATCCCATCCAGTCACGTTTACTGTGACAAAGGCTTATGGTGATGTTCTAAAATTCATGATTAAGTCCAAGTATGTTCTCCTAAACAAAGTCCTGACAAAAGACCATGGGGTGTTTCAAATAGCTCCATCGCTGTCAATGGAAAACTGGCCGTTTCCAGAGGGGGAGGCGTTAGTAACAATGGCAAAAGCAAAGCGATATATCATGCACCAGGTCACACATATCAATCAACACTTAGTACTTTTTTAACTTTAACAAATTACCATACTTTTCAAAAGAAAACACCTTTATCAATGAGTCTTAGCACCTAATTCTTATGAACTTGAAGACTTTAATTTAGTTCATTCAGTAATATAAATTTGGTTAAAGTGCTGTAGGAAGAATAAAAATAATTTGCATTTCTCTATTAAAAACATTTTTTATTCCTCTTGAAACTTGCCTTCAGTAATAATTAACACGAGCGTTAAAACTGAAGGGACAGCATTACCAAGAACCAGCTGCTTGTCTTAGAGGGCAGTTATTAAATTATTTAATGTACTTGGCCCAGAAAAGCTCACCTATGCCCTACGTCACCTCAACAGTCATCTTTTGCTTTTTCCTTTAGATATTGCCTCTTCGTAGGTCAGATGAATAAAGTCAAAGAGTTGCGTGGCGTTGGCAGCATTACCTAAAATTTTGGAGAGTTCGTCCTTTGACAGTGTCGCTAGTTCTGCAATGCTTTTCACGTGGTTCATTAAGGCACGGCAGTTTTTTGCATTAATACCTGGCATTTTTAACAGAAAGTCCTGAGGACCAGGGTTGTACTTGTCTGACTCAGGAAGAACTTCAGAATCGGCTGTGACAGCCATTGCTGTTTCTGCGTCAGGCTGGGGATGGTTTTGTTTTAACTCTTCAAACAGTTCAGCAGTAGCATGGGGAGAGGGACACCACAGGATACGTAACTTTGGGAAATGGAGCGTAAGAAGGGTTAGCTTAGAAGTAATATCATTACTGGATATTTCTGGATGCAGAGACCCTTGTGGAATCAAGGAGAAAGACTTAGTAGGATCAAATTCGATCAGGAGAATTGGTCGCTTGTAGTAACGGGACATAGAAATGCACTGTGCATAGAGTCTTCCGTTATTTAAGGAGCCAATCAGATCGCTGATACTCTTCCGCTCTACACAGATATCAGGAGTTAAAATGTAATCTCCAACTTCCAAGGTCACAGGCTCAATGTCAATGCCACGACGATGAATCAGTGACGGAAGCTCACTACGAAATTCCCGCATATCCACTATTACGGTTTGCTGAACGCTCTTCTGTTCCTGTCCACCTAAGGAGCAACAGACAGAGTTAACATCATCCTTACGGCCTCCAACTCTGGTTGTCTAGTTTGCCTGTGTGCTGCCCATGCTTCCGCACTGGATGGACTTCACATCCCTCAGATCGTCACAAGTTCAGCAGTGCAGCAAACCCAGGCTTGATTTAATTCTCCACTGGTACAGCCAACAGTCAGGTGCCAAATTATATACTGTAGTTTATGGAGTATGTTCTGCGGTCTAACAGAACACTCACACTACCTGCTATAACCCATGTGTGTGTGACAGTGAAACACACTGAACTGTAGACGAACACTAATTAAATGCACCAGGAAAGTATTTTCAAAGTTGCCCACAAAACAAGATAACAAAGCTGATCCTTTTTATTTCCATCTGCTTCCCATAGGCATATAGCATTTTATTGTGGGGGCTGTATTTTAGCCTCTTAGAGATCTGTAGAAGGACACTTGAAGAGACTGCAG
Organism: Eurypyga helias; assembly: GCF_000690775.1. NCBI lineage: Eukaryota > Metazoa > Chordata > Aves > Eurypygiformes > Eurypygidae > Eurypyga > Eurypyga helias. Next base: position 7,089 of record NW_010251650.1, on the reverse strand, counting down.
CATCAAGGCCACAAAAGACATAACAGCAAAGATTGGAGAGCAGGATTAAAAAATGACAGCAAAACAAAACAGGGGCAGAGCTGTAAAGATAAAGACAGAGCAAACATGTCAAAAGAAAGGAGCAAAAGCGTGGTTAGAACTGCAACAAGGGAAAAAAGATGCGTTATTGCAAAGAAAGTAGACAAGACACACAGTCTGCAGCTGTTCACCCCGGCAATCTGTTTTGGCAAGACCAAAGGAAGTCCCCAACATCTACCAGCTCAAGGACAACGCTGCCTTTGACTGTCTGTAGACTTCAGCTTGTGATTTCTCTCCACCTCAGTACAAGCAATACTAGACAGTCTCATAACCAACAAGCTGCCCAGAAACAACCCATCTTAACAGTAAAATACTTAATTAACCTGCATTTTCTTTTCAAAGTAAAACACACCATCGCACAGACAGGGTAGGTGGAGTAAGGCCGGTAACGCTCTGTACCATCAGGAGCGCAGAGTCAAGGCACAATGTGACCGACCCAGATGCTTTGGACGGGATTTGAACACAAGTGTTACAGGTCTTTTTCAAAGCTTAAAGCCACGCGCCCACCCTCAGGAACCGCTCACCTGCTTTGCGTGTGTCAGTAGAAACTGAGGCAGGTGTAGCATCTCTTAGTAGGTCTAAGTTTGTTTCATCTCTTCCTTCTCTTTCTTCAGGAATAACCATGCCGGCCTTCTCTCTAAGGAACCAAACAGACACACACAACTGCAATTATATCAGGGGAAAAAAAAAATAGATCAAAATGCTTTAATACCCTTCAGTCAGACAGAAAATTATATACAGTTTAATACTAACTGCAAACCTGATCAGAAATGCAGTTGAATAGGTTTTCCAGATTGTTGGGCTAGATGTTGTGGTTTTAATTTCAATTGTTTGCACCAGATTTTTACATGTTTAGAATGTCTGAGGGCATATGAAACAAAGGAACTAATGACTAGTAATAGCAGTATAACCTAGCGAAAAGACACTGTTAGTAAAAATAGTCTTATACAGCCTAAGAAAACTATTGTTTTGTTCTCCAAAATTACTTAATTCATAAAAGCCTTAGAAATGCCTTACAAGAAATGTTACCTGCAGACAAAAACACCTTTACAGAAATGAAATTGATAGACAATAGGGAAAAATACAAGCGGTGCTGTTTAGCCTTTGAAATTTAATATTAAAACCTCTAAAATGAATTAATACAATATCAGGTGCTTTGAAAAGGAAGGTTTTAACTTGTCATTGATTCTCAGTGTGAAAATTCTCTTAACATCTGAACAGCAATTGAATTAAAAGTTTATTTAAAGCCTTCATGCAGTTAAGAACTTCACTCTCTTTAAAATGTAAGCATATAGGGGGATGACACAAAACACTAATAAAGGTAGCGAACGACTTCTGTTACCGAATGAGTTTTTCAAAGGCCTCCTTCTCTTTTCTCAGAGCTGTGAGGTAGCGCTGTTCTTCGGTGGAGCCCCCGTATATGATGAAATAAACCCTGTAGGTTTGGAGGGGGGGAGGAGAAGAGAGATCACAAAACTCTGTGTGAAGTGAAAAAGCACGCACAAGCAGTATTTAAGATGAGTATGTGCCCGACAAGGTAGGATATGCCTTAAAAAAAATAAAAGGCAATTGAAAACACACTGTCTTTTTCTGTACAGATATATTCTGTAAAGATACACCAAAATCAGCAACAAATGTTCTTATATGCAGGGTTCCCTCTTTTCCTAGGGACAGATGGCTTTTTCTTGAACTCTGGGATTCAAGCACAGCAGACTCAGACCAAGTCAGCCATTCAGTCAAGACACAAAGCAAGTATAACGGAGAAGTTACTTTCTTACTGACTCCAAAATCTTCCCAGTAGAACATACATATACAACAAACTATAAAAAAGCTGCAACCATCCTGGGTTAGGAAAACACACCATCTAAGATTTTCTAATTATCTCTTTGTACAAGGAAATCGTAGGTTCATAGGTTCTACAAAGAACAAGCTGTCATTTATCTTGCAGAAACCAACAAATTAAGTTTTATTCTGCAAATAGGGGTTTATATGGAACATATAAGAATAATTACCTTAAGGAATTAATTGCCTATAGCTTTTCAGCACAGTCATTTTTTTCCCAATACAGTTTAATTGAGGTGCATTTTGACGGACTGTTAGGATTTTTCTGCTTTTACTTTTTTCATCCGGTGCGTCTCCTAACCCCTACTTGCACGACTGCATCTGATGTGGCTGCTCTGAAGCGTGGGGACGTGATGCTGGAGGCAGACAGAAGACATGCTGATGAGGCAGCAATTATCCTCACGCAGTACTTTGTGAGTTGGGTCATTTGTACCCACACTAGGGACCTGCCTGGAGCATCACACTGCTGCCCCACCGATTTCCATTTTCAGTTACAGTGCACGTGGCCAAATCTTTGACTGGAAAGTTACAACTGCTCTGTTAAAGTTTAATAATCTTCATGAGGTGAATAAAGTATAAAGCATTATAATTCAATAGGTAATAATTTTAACGTGCCAATAAATTGTGTTTCAACTGTAGTAAGTAAAGTGTGTTTATTCTAAGACTTAAGAACCTGCCATAAGTTATTTGCAGAGCAGTGCAGGTGTAACTACAGTTTACTGCATTCAAGAAACGCTGTATTGGGCAGCCCTAGAAACAAAGATAATACAAAACCTCACAGTACATTAAAATTCAAGTTTTCTATATTTTTAACTAGTCTGTTGCATGCACACATAAAAGTGAGTTTTGCAATTTGCAAGCGTATCAAGCATATATCCACAAAGTGGAAGCCTTCCATTGGCTAACACCAGAACCAAGTGTAACCTCTATACTTAAAATAATGAGAAGTATCTCTTTCCTTCATTTGTTTTTTTCCTGTTACAGTTTCTGAATTACTGGTCTTCAGCATGAACAGTCAATGTGGAAATTAAATCCAAAACGAAGCTTATTGTTTAAAAATCGCACCTACGGAGACAGTTTAAAATGAGAGCGCAGCATCTCAGAATGGATCTATCGCCACTAGGATCATTATGCAGAGGTCTTGAGGATGGAGCCTTTTTTTACAGGTATGTTTCTGTTAGGGGACTAAACATGTGCTGGGAAGCAAAAATGATTTTGATTAAATCAGACATTATGCTTTGGTTTAAAATTAACAAGAGGGCTAAACAGGAATTAGAAGGTAGGTAGAGAAAACCACTAGATGCATGTTCTGCCCTGATAGCTGAGAGTGCACTTCTATTTTTTCTTTCAAGACTAAAATCACACCGACCAAGTCAACTTGCCTCAAAGGCTTCCCAGGCCTGCTTGCCTTGTAGATTTCCAGCTGCCGAACAAAAGTGAGTTCCGCATCATATAACACAACGTATCTTGGTTCTACTTCATGCAGTACCCGAGTGAGCGCGTAGGGATCATTGCAACCCTGCAACGGATGAATAATTGTCAGCGGGTTCTTGAAAACACCGTAGTAACAGTCTGAGGGTAAATTCATGTGGAAATCTTCAGGGATGGTCTCTTCACCACTGCTTTCTTGGCTACTGCCTAATTCTTTGTTATCTTCCACCTCTAACTCCTCACTCTTTTCCTCCACCGTCTTCCCCATCATTTGGATTATAGTCCGGTCTTGCTGCTTCTTGTGCTTATTTTGTTTTGAAGAAGCCGTGAGTTTGGCTTTTTTGGCTTGAGGCCCCGTGTCTGCTCTGGCATTTCCTTTGGACTTGATGGCTTTTCTGTCCTTATTCCACACTTCCGCAGCTTTCTCATCCTTTCCGAAGGTTTTGGTATAGAGTCTTGTTAAAAAAGCTTCTGCTCCAGCAATAATATACTCCCTGAGCTGGGCACAAGCTCGGTCATCACTGGCACAGATAAGCACTTGCCCTGCAGCCGAGAAACAATAGCACGTTTATAAGCTGTTACGCTGTGCTGGTGCTTATCCAGCTACGAGACATCTCTTGAGCACACTGCTCTCAACGATTCCAGAAGCATGCCTGCCTCAACGTCTGGCTGGCACAGTTGCTCTGGACCTTCAGGTCATCTGAACTGGATGAACTTTTGTACCAAACTAGATTAGAGAAGCTTAAAGAAAGTTCAGCATTCATTATTCTTATACCATCTAAACTAGTGAGGTTTTAAGGCAAATACAGCACGTGTTGAAACACTTGGACCACCTATTTTTTTAAATATGTGGAACAACAGAGAACTTAATTTACATCATTCTAACGTTCAGCCTTTGTCAGCTGTGTTAAAGAGTCTAAAAAAATGTTTCACACAGTATTATTGACATTTGTGGGCCCTGAATAACAGTTCTCCACAAGCTGACTCAGATAAACTCCTACAACTCTAGGTGAGAGAGCCAGTTCTTATCCAGAGTCAGAACACCGTGGGTGGGAGAAAACAGCACTTTTTTACCCTTACTATTTCCTAAAATAAAACTTGGTGAAATTTAAAGGGATGCAAAGCCCTAAAATAGAAAAGGCAGCAAAGCAGTTAGTCAGGAACACGTGCCTTCTACTCTCTGCCCCAGTTAGGTGCATCTCCTGGAGAAGCAAATTCTCAGGTGCAGGAGAAGAACATCTAAGATGGAAAGGGCATAAGAAATAACCCGTTTGTTTTGAACGGGAACTTGAAAAACGAGTGAATGGTGCCTTGAGTATTATAAATTTCCACGTTATTAGTTTTATTGGTTTTGAGACTAAGGTATCAGTACAATATTAGAAGTCAATCAAAATAGGTTTTTTTGTGGTAGTAATCCATGTTCTTTCTTTGGTCGCTATGCAGTACTGCATAGTGACCAAAAGCATTTGTCTTTTAGAGAAAGAACTAAATAGGAGTTTATGTAAAACGATGTAGTTTGTTGTCGTCATACAGATATGTGTACATAAACTCCTTGTCTTAAGTCCATAAACTAGTACATTTAAAACTAGGTCTTTAATGAAGCCATCGTAAAGAGTTAGGTTCCTTCTCTCAAAAGTCAACAGAAGTGAAAACTAGCTGTACTGTGAAAACTTAGACCATTTAGTGTTCTCTTACCTGGACCGCCAAGGTCTTCACTGTTCTTATTCTCATTTTCAATCTCTTTCAGTACTTCTCTCAAAGCTTCCCACTTGGGGTTACTTTCTAGAACCAATTCTCTTTTCAGTTCTGAAACAAAGTAAGATTGAACACAGCAGCTCCTACAGCCAAAATACCCTTCAGAGCTTTAAGTTAGTCATTAGATGTCAATAGCATGATGGTTCTTGGCAAATATGATACTCGACAGCCTTCACATGTAACTTGTTATGCTAATGGGTTGTAGGGCACTCCTACAGAAACCTTTCAAAACATGGGTAAGGGCTTTAGTGAGGCAAAAAGTTAATATTCACTCTTTTTTTAGTTCTGAAACTCCAGGTTTTTTTTTTTTTAAATAAAAGCAACAGCAGCCTCCTACCCCTTCACATAAAAAAACCCCCAAAGAACAAGCTAAACACCAGTGCAATCCAAGAACAATTCCATAAAAGCTTTCCCAGTGATGAGCAAGCGTAGAACCCCTTACTTCTTCGTGACTCTGTTTTATGTTGTTTAGTATATGCTTTTTGATTTAAGATTATGTCTCAACTTATCCCAGCTAACAGACTGAGATCTTGAGCTGTGTAAGACCACGCAGGGAACCATAGCACAAGTAATAATATGCAGAGCATTTGAAATCGTGTGACACTCACAAATTTAAAATTAGGAATGATCAGTACCATTTTCCTTCTTTACATCACTTTTTTCAGAGGCTTTGCCTTTCCGATTCAGTTTCTCATCTGCAGTGCGATAAACTCTAGCTCGAGCATTTAAAAACATCGAAGTACTGGAGTCAAGAAACAGCCAGCCTGAAGAGGAAAAGAAAGCAGCAGCAGTAGTTTGACATTTGCAATGTGTATGTATTTCAACCCTTTCCAGTCAAAGCCCCAAATTTCTAATCTGGAATACCTGTGCTACGTGCTTACTGTGTAATTTCTGTCTTCTATTAAGCTAGTAATGTGATGCAAGTCTCACGCTGTTAAGTAACAGCAGTTAAGTGGGAAGATGAAAGCATTATCTGTCAATAAAAACCCACGTCCTTATGGCTGGTTATATAAAACCTAATTAGATACCTTCTTATGGATGGGAATGTTAATTAAAAATATCAACATTTCACTGTTTCATGCATTAACTTGTATAGTTATTCAGTGTTTACCTGAATTCTCACCAAATGCTTTTTCACTTGCTCTCAGTGACTCCAGAAGATTAAGGAAAGTGACACAGTCATACTGCGTTAGATAAAGCAGCAAGGTACGTAGTATCTTCAAATCCTGGACCAAAGACTTTGTCTTAGCTCCAAGCTGATGCCAGAGAGGATCTAAATAGTGACGTATTGTCTAGAAATACAAATTGCAAAGTTCAGGATATCAAATATATAGTATACAAATAAAGGTAAGAATGCACTTTTTTTCCTTAACAGGGGATACCACTAGTTTCCTCAAATTATTAAACACACCCAACTGAAGAAGTGATGGCAAGACATTTGTTTTGTAAGTAATCGTTTTTTGCAAAGTTGACATAATGTAAATGCCTTTTCGTAAAAAAATTCAGCAATCAGATGTATATAACTTAATGCTCTCAGTACATATTCTCCTTTCCATATAATAATAAAAATATGGGTAAAAAAACCAAACCATCCTTCTTTTACTAGTACTGGCCAATGCTTTTAGTATCTAGTATTTTTTACTTATTTAAAGTAAAAAACATTATGATGTCATTTAATTTTCAAAGTAAGATGAGTACCAGGCAGACATGCAATGTACAGAGTGTAATAAAAAATTTCTCCTAACACTTAAAGTATAGAAGGGCTCCCACCAAGATTAAATCACAGGTAACCAATAACCCTGTTTCACCAAGATGCTCGACGATTTTACCCTACAGAGAATACATGTATGCCAAACATAACGCACACACAATCAATGCAAATACGACGACTGAAAGACAGTACAGATGCATGTGTGTGTTATGTATTCTATACAGTGCTGCTCCTAACAGAAAATAAAACACACAAGCAGGAAATACAAGGGG